>NC_061511.1:71589893-71691278 GCF_022539505.1 Lolium rigidum | reverse complement strand
TCTCCACGTGCAATGTGGTCCCGGATGAAGTGGTTCCTTATCTCAATGTGCTTCGTCTTGCCATGAAGAACCGGATTGTAGGCGATCTTGATTGCGCTCTCATTGTCACACAAAAGAGGCACCTTGCTATACTCGAGTCCATAATCCCGCAAGGTTTGCCTCATCCATAAGATTTGAGCACAACTACTTGCCGCGGCAACATACTCGGCTTCCGAGGTGGAGACGGAGACACAATTTTGCTTCTTCGAGGACGACCACACCAAAGATCTTCCAAGAAAGTGACAAGCTCCGGATGTATACTTCCTATCAACCTTGTCGCCCGCCCAATCGGAGTCGGTGAAGCCAACCAAAGCAAAGTCCGTGTCCCTTGGGTACCATAGTCCGAAGTGTGGGGTATCAACTAAATATCGAAAGATCCTTTTGACCGCCACAACGTGGCTTTCCTTCGGGCTTGCTTGAAACCGTGCACACATACCAACGCTTAACATTATATCCGGGTGAGAGGCACAAAGGTAAAGAAGCGAACCTATCATCGAACGGTAGAGGTTGGGATCCACCAACTTGCCGGTCTCGTCAAGAGATAGTTGACACTTGAGATGCATTGGAGTTCCAATTCCCTTGGCGCCCTTCATGTTGAAGCGGTTGATACGTCTCCGACGTATCGATAATTTCTTATGTTCCATGCCACATTATTGATGTTATCTACATGTTTTATGCACACTTTATGTCATATTCGTGCATTTTACGGAACTAACCTATTAACAAGATGCCGAAGTGCCGGTTCCTGTTTTTCTGCTGTTTTTGGTTTCAGAAATCCTAGTAACGAAATATTCTCGGAATTGGACGAAATCAACGCCCGGAGTTCCTATTTTGCCCGGAAGCATCCGGAACACCGAGAGTCGCCGGAGTGGACCCACGGGGGCCCCGGACCATAGGCGGCGCGGCCCGAGGCCCGGCCGCGCCGCCCTATAGTGTCGGCGCCCCTTCGACCTTCCGACGCTGCCTCTTCGCCTATTTAAAGCCTCCGTCGCGAAAACCACGATACGATCGACGAAACCCACGAAAACCTTCCAGAGCCGCCGCCATCGCGAAGCCAAGATGCGGGGGACGGGAGTCTCGTTTCGGCACGCCGCCGGAGACGGGGAAGTGCCCCGGAAGGCTTCTCCATCGACACCGCTGCCATCTCCACCGCCATCTTCATCACGGCTGCTTGCTCCCATGAGGAGGGAGTAGTTCTCCATCGAGGCTCGGGGCTGTACCGGTAGCTATGTGGTTCATCTCTCTCCTATGTACTTCAATACAATAATCTCATGAGCTGCCTTACATGATTGAGATTCATATGATGATGCTTGTAATCTAGATGTCGTTATGCTAGTCAAGTGAATTTTACTCATGTGATCTCCAGGAGACTCCTTGTCCCACGTGTGTAAAGGTGACGAGTGTGTGCACCGTGTGGGTCTCTTAGGCTATATTTCACGAGAATACTTATTCACTTGTTATGAATGGCATAGTGAAGTGCTTATTTATATCTCTTTATGATTGCAATGTATTTTGTATCACAATTTATCTATGTGCTACTCTAGTGATGTTATTAAAGTAGTTCTATTCCTCCTGCGGTGTAATGGTGACGAGTGTGTGCATCCGTGTTAGTACTTGGTTTATGCTATGATTATGATCTCTTGTAGATTATGAAGTTAACTATTGCTATGATAGTATTGATGTGTATTATTCCTCCTACATAGCATGAAGGTGACGGTGTGCATGCTATGCTAGTACTTGGTTTAGTCGAATTGATCTTTCATGCACTCTAAGGTTATTTAAATATGAACATTGAATTGTGGAGCTTGTTAACTCCGGCATTGAGGGTTCGTGTAATCCTACGCAATGTGTTCATCATCCAACAAGAGTGTAGAGTATGCATTTATCTATTCTGTTATGTGATCAATGTTGAGAGTGTCCACTAGTGAAAGTCTAATCCCTAGGCCTTGTTCCTAAATACTGCTATCGCTGCTTGTTTCTTGTTTTCTTTGCGTTACTACTTGCTTGCAATACTACCACCATCAACTACACGCCCGGCAAGCTATTTTACGGCACCGTTGCTCTACTCATTTATTCATACCACCTGTATTTCACTATCTCTTCGCCGAACTAGTACACCTATTAGGTGTGTTGGGGACACAAGAGACTTCTTGCTTTGTGGTTGCGGGGTTGCATGAGAGGGATATCTTTGACCTCTTCCTCCACGAGTTCGATAAACCTTGGGTGATCCACTTAAGGGAAACTTGCTGCTTGTTCTACAAACCTCTGCTCTTGGAGGCCCAACACTTGTCTACAGGAATAGGAGGCGCGTAGACATCAAGCTATTTTACGGCGCCGTTGCGGGGAGGAAAGGTAAAAGGTACTCACACTCCGGATCTCGGCTACTAAGCTATTTTCGCCGTTGTAAGTATCTCGAAGCTATTTCCTTTAGATCCTGCAATTGCATCTTTTTGTTTCTTGTTTACACTAGTTTGGCATAATGGACAAGAATGAGCTTCTTATTCTATTTCCTGATTTAAAACATGGATTGTTTGATGCGAAAATTAAAAAACCTATGGAATCTTATTTGCATGCTTGGTAGTAATATTAGTATGAACGCTTTGAACACCATTGTTGATAATGATATAGAAAGTTCTAAGCTTGGGGAAGCTGGTTTTCATGATCTTTTTAGTCCCCCAAGCATTGAGGAGAAAATTTACTTTGATGATACTTTGCCTCCTATTTATGATGATTATAATGATAGTGGTCTTTTATTACCACCTACTATGGAGGATAAATTTTGATTATGATTACAATATGCCTCCTATATTTGATAATGAGAATAATAATGATAGCTACTTTGTTGAATTTGCTCCCACTACAACTAATAAAATTGATTATGCTTATGTGGAGAGTAATGATATTTTATGCATGAGACTCATGATAAGAATGCTTTATGTGATAGTTATATTGTTGAGTTTGCTCATGATGCCTACTGAAAGTTATTATGAGAGAGGAAAATATGGTTGTAGAAATTTTCATGTTACTAAAACACCTCTCTATGTGCTGAAATTTTTGAAGCTACACTTGTTTTATCTTCCTATGCTTGTTACTTTGCTCTTCATGAATTTGTTTATTTACAAGATTCCTTTGCATAGGAAGCATGTTAGACTTAAATGTGTTTTGAATTTGCCTCTTGATGCTCTCTTTTGCTTCAAATACTATTTCTTGCGAGTGCATCATTAAAGCTGCTGAGCCCATCTTAATGGCTATAAAGAAAGAACTTCTTGGGAGATAACCCATGTGTTATTTTGCTACAGTACTTTGTTTTATATTTGTGTCTTGGAAGTTGTTTACTACTGTAGCAACCTCTCCTTATCTTAGTTTTAGTGTTTTGTTGTGCCAAGTAAAGTCGTTGATAGTAAGGTTCATACTAGATTTGGATTACTGCGAGAAACAGATTTCTTTGCTGTCACGAATCTGGGCATAATTCTCTGTAGGTAACTCAGAAAATTATGCCAATTTACGTGCAGTGATCCTCAGATATGTACGCAACTTTCATTCAATTTGAGCATTTTCATTTGAGCAAGTCTGGTGCCCTATTAAAATTCGTCTTTACGGACTGTTCTGTTTTGACAGATTCTGCCTTTTATTTCGCATTGCTTCTTTTGCTGTGTTGGGTGGATTTCTTTGTTCCATTACCTTCCAGTAGCTTTGAGCAATGTCCAGAAGTGTTAAGAATGATTGTGTCACCTCTGAACATGTGAATTTTTGATTATGCACTAACCCTCTAATGAGTTTGTTTCGAGTTTGGTGTGGAGGAAGTTTTCAAGGGTCAAGAGAGGAGGATGATATACTATGATCAAGAAGAGTGAAAAGCTCTAAGCTTGGGGATGCCCCGGTGGTTCATCCCTGCATATTTCAAGAAGACTCAAGCATCTAAGCTTGGGGATGCCCAAGGCATCCCCTTCTTCATCGACAACATTATCGGGTTCCTCCCTGAAACTATATTTTTATTCGGTCACATCTTATGTACTTTACTTGGAGCGTCGGTTTGTTTTTGTTTTTGTTTTGTTTGAATAAATGTCTCATGCTTGTATGGGAGAGAGACACGCTCCGCTGGTTGCATATGGACACAGTATGTCCTTAGGCTCTACTCATAGTATTCATGGCGAAGTTTCTTCTTCGTTAAATTGTTATATGGTTGGAATTGGAAAATGATACATGTAGTAATTGCTATAAATGTCTTGGGTAATGTGATACTTGGCAATTGTTGTGCTCATGTTTAAGCTCTTGCATCATATACTTTGCACCCATTAATGAAGAAATACATAGAGCATGCTAAAATTTGGTTTGCATATTTGGTCTCTCTAAAGTCTAGATAATTTCTAGTATTGAGTTTGAACAACAAGGAAGACGGTGTAGAGTCTTATAATGTTTACAATATGTCTTTTATGTGAGTTTTGCTGCACCGGTTCATCCTTGTGTTTGTTTCAAATAACCTTGCTAGCCTAAACCTTGTATCGAGAGGGAATACTTCTCATGCATCCAAAATCCTTGAGCCAACCACTATGCCATTTGTGTCCACCATACCTACCTACTACATGGTATTTCTCCGCCATTCCAAAGTAAATTGCTTGAGTGCTACCTTTAAAATTCCATCATTCACCTTTGCAATATATAGCTCATGGGACAAATAGCTTAAAAACTATTGTGGTATTGAATATGTACTTATGCACTTTATCTCTTATTAAGTTGCTTGTTGTGCGATAACCATGTTTACGGGGACGCCATCAACTATTCTTTGTTGAATATCATGTGAGTTGCTATGCATGTTCGTCTTGTACGAAGTAAGAGAGATCTACCACCTTAATGGTTAGAGCATGCATATTGTTAGAGAAGAACATTGGGCCGCTAACTAAAGCCATGATTCATGGTGGAAGTTTCAGTTTTGGACATATATCCTCAATCTCATATGAGAAAATTATTAATTGTTGTTACATGCTTATGCATAAAAGAGGAGTCCATTATCTGTTGTCTATGTTGTCCCGGTATGGATGTCTAAGTTGAGAATAATCAATAGCGAGAAATCCAAATGCGAGCTTTCTCCTTAGACCTTTGTACGGGCGGCATAGAGGTACCCCTTTGTGACACTTGGTTAAAACATGTGCATTGTGATGATCCGGTAGTCCAAGCTAATTAGGACAAGGTGCGGGCACTATTAGTATACTATGCATGAGGCTTGCAACTTGTAAGATATAATTTACATGATACATATGCTTTATTACTACCGTTGACAAAATTGTTTCATGTTTTCAAAATAAAAGCTCTAGCACAAATATAGCAATCGATGCTTTCCTCTTTGAAGGACCATTCTTCTACTTTTATTGTTGAGTCAGTTCACCTATTTCTCTCCACCTCAAGAAGCAAACACTTGTGTGAACTGTGCATTGATTCCTACATACTTGCATATTGCACTTATTATATTACTCTATGTTGACAATTATCCATGAGATATACATGTTACAAGTTGAAAGCAACCGCTGAAACTTAATCTTCCTTTATGTTGCTTCAATGCTTTTACTTTGAATTATTGCTTTATGAGTTAACTCTTATGCAAGACTTATTGATGCTTGTCTTGAAGTGCTATTCATGAAAAGTCTTTGCTATATGATTCACTTGTTTACTCATGTCATATACCATTGTTTTGATCGCTGCATTCACTACATATGCTTTACAAATAGTATGATCAAGATTATGATGGCATGTCACTCCGAAATTATCTTTGTTATCGTTTTACCTGCTCGGGACGAGCGAGAACTAAGCTTGGGGATGCTGATACGTCTCCGACGTATCGATAATTTCTTATGTTCCATGCCACATTATTGATGTTATCTACATGTTTTATGCACACTTTATGTCATATTCGTGCATTTTTCGGAACTAACCTATTAACAAGATGCCGAAGTGCCGGTTCCTCGTTTTACGCTGTTTTTGGTTTCGAAATCCTAGTAACGAAATATTCTCGGAATTGGACGAAATCAACGCCCAGGTTCCTATTTTGCCCGGAAGCATCCGGAACACCCGAGAGTCGCCGGAGTGGGGCCACAGGGGGGCCAGACCATAGGCCGGCGCGGCCCAGGCCCTGGCCGCGCCGCCCTATAGTGTCGGCGCCCCTTCGACCTTCCGAGGCTGCCCTTCCACCTATTTAAAGCCTCCGTCGCGAAAACCCTGATACGATCGACGAAACCCACAGAAACCTTCCAGAGCCGCCGCCATCGCGAAGCCAAGATCCGGGGACGGAGTCTCGTTCCGGCACGCCGCCGGAACGGGGAAGTGCCCCGGAAGGCTTCTCCATCGACACCGCTGCCATCTCCACCGCCATCTTCATCACCGCTGCTTGCTCCCATGAGGAGGGAGTAGTTCTCCATCGAGGCTCGGGGCTGTACCGGTAGCTATGTGGTTCATCTCTCTCCCATGTACTTCAATACAATAATCTCATGAGCTGCCTTACATGATTGAGATTCATATGATGATGCTTGTAATCTAGATGTCGTTATGCTAGTCAAGTGAATTTTACTCATGTGATCTCCGGAGACTCCTTGTCCCACGTGTGTAAAGGTGACGGTGTGTGCACCGTGTGGGTCTCTTAGGCTATATTTCACAGAATACTTATTTACTGTTATGAATGGCATAGTGAAGTGCTTATTTATATCTCTTTATGATTGCAATGTATTTTGTATCACAATTTATCTATGTGCTACTCTAGTGATGTTATTAAAGTAGTTCTATTCCTCCTGCACGGTGTAATGGTGACAGTGTGTGCATCCGTGTTAGTACTTGGTTTATGCTATGATTATGATCTCTTGTAGATTATGAAGTTAACTATTGCTATGATAGTATTGATGTGTATTATTCCTCCTACATAGCATGAAGGTGACGAGTGTGCATGCTATGCTAGTACTTGGTTTAGTCGAATTGATCTTTCATGCACTCTAAGGTTATTTAAATATGAACATTGAATTGTGGAGCTTGTTGACTCCGGCATTGAGGGTTCGTGTAATCCTACGCAATGTGTTCATCATCCAACAAGAGTGTAGAGTATGCATTTATCTATTCTGTTATGTGATCAATGTTGAGAGTGTCCACTAGTGAAAGTCTAATCCCTAGGCCTTGTTCCTAAATACTGCTATCGCTGCTTGTTTCTTGTTTCTCTGCGTTACTACTGCTTTGCAATACTACCACCATCAACTACACGCCAGAGCAAGCTATTTTCACGGCACCGTTGCTACCTATTTATTCATACCACCTGTATTTCACTATCTCTTCGCCGAACTAGTACACCTATTAGGTGTGTTGGGGACACAAGAGACTTCTTGCTTTGTGGTTGCGGGGTTGCATGAGAGGGATATCTTTGACCTCTTCCTCCCTGAGTTCGATAAACCTTGGGTGATCCACTTAAGGGAAACTTGCTGCTGTTCTACAAACCTCTGCTCTTGGAGGCCCAACACTGTCTACAGGAAAAGGAGGGGGCGTAGACATCAGCGGTTGAGCATGTCTTGGAGACATTTTGCTTGATTGATGAAGGTTCCTTGTCCCATTTGCTTGATCTCAAACCCAAGGAAGTATTTGAGTTCACCCATCATTGACATCTCAAACCTATTTGTCATCAACATAGCAAACTCATCATTGAATTTTGTGTTAGTTGAGCCAAATATGATGTCATCTACATAGAGTTGGCATACGAAAATCTCCCCATTGACTTTCTTCAAGCAACTCCTTTAGATGCTCATACCAAGCTCTAGAAGCTTGTTTGAGTCCATATAGGGCCTTTTTGAGCTTGAAGACATGGTCCGGGAAATGGGGGTCCTCGAATCCCGGGGGTTGCTTCACATACACCTCCTCATGTAGAGGACCATTAAGAAAAGCACTCTTAACATCCATTTGTTGCAACTTGAAGCCATGATGAGAGGCAAAGGGTAAAAGGATACGGATGGACTCAAGCCTTGCAACGGGTGCAAAGGTTTCACCAAAGTCCACGCCTTCGACTTGAGAATAGCCTTGTGCCACCAATCTTGCTTTGTTGCGGATGACCATGCCATGTTCATCTTGCTTGTTCTTGAAGACCCATTTGGTGCCGATAACATTGCGGCAATGATCGGGTCGCTTCATGAGAGTCCACACATCATTCCTCTTGAAGTTGTTGAGTTCCTCTTGCATTGCATTCAACCAATCGGGATCTTCAAGAGCTTCATTAACTTTGAGTGGTTCCACCATAGAGACAAAGGCGTGGTGCTCACAAAAGTTTGCTAGTTGTCTCCGGGTGGTTACTTTGCTCTTTAGATCACCAATGACATTACTCAAAGAATGGGACTTGAGGCGCAAGTGTCTTGCAATAGGATCTTCATGGCGAGTGACGGCTAAAGGAGTAGATTCTTGTGGGTCCTCTTGGCTTTCATCACGGTTTAGGTCCTCGCCTTGACCTTCATTGTTGTTGAAGTGGACATCATCATCATGAGATCCGGATGACTCGGGGGTACTAGGAATGGTATTGTCCATATAGATCATCCCCGAACCATTCGGAGAAGAACTTGAAGCTTGGCCTTGGTCACTTGATGTCGGTTGTTGTTGTAGATGAGTTTGTGGTGAGTGTTGTTCTTGAGCTTGCGGTAGATGTTATTCTTGAGCTTGTTGAGGTGAGCTTGTACTTGATTGTTGTTGTAGATGTTGAGGTTGAACTTGAGGTTGTGGTAGAGGTTGGCTTGCATTTGTAAGATCAACGGAAGAAGCTTGGCCTTGTGGTGTAGATGGCTCCACTTGGGTGGAACTTGGTCCTTCCCCGGTACTCATAGAAGGTAGCTCTTGAGGTCGGCGAATGCCAACACCCATCCTTCCTATGGCATCCGGGGGAATTGCATCTCCTTTCTCACAAGAAGCACTTCACTCCTCCAAAGACCTATCATCTTCATCGAATGTCACGTCACAAGATTCTACAACCCGCCCATTTGACTTGTTGAAGACTCTATAGGCGTGAGAATCCGTAGCATAGCCAACGAAAATTCCTTCTTGAGCTCTTGAATCAAACTTGGATAGACGTGTGTCTTTGACAAGCACATAGCATTTGCATCCGAAAACCTTGAAGTATGACACATTGGGCTTGTTTCCGGTGAGAATCTCATATGGTGTCTTCTCTAGGCCTTTGCGAAAGTAGAGACGATTAGTAGCATGGCATGCGGTAGAGATAGCTTCCGCCCAAAAATTGTAGTTGGACTTGTACTCCATCATCATGGTTCGAGCGGCTTTGATCAAGGTTCGATTCTTCCTTTCGGCGACCCCATTTTGTTGGGGAGTATATTGTTGGAGATATGCCCAAGAGGCAATAATAAAATGGTTATTATAATATATGTTTGTGTTTATGATAATGTTTACATACCATGCTATAATTGTATTAACCGAAACATTGATACATGTGTGTTATGTGAACAACAAGGAGTCCCTAGTAAGCCTCTTGTATAACTAGCTTGTTGATTAATAGATGATCATAGTTTCATGATCATGAACATTGGATGTTATTAATAACAAGGTTATGTCATTATGTGAATGATGTAATGGACACATCCAATTAAGCGTAGCATAAGATCACGTCATTAAGTTATTTGCTATAAGCTTTTTCGATACATAGTTACCTAGTCCTTTCGACCATGAGATCATGTAAATCACTTATACCGAAAAGGTACTTTGATTACATCAAACGCCACTGCGTAAATGGGTGGTTATAAAGGTGGGATTAAGTATCCGGAAAGTATGAGTTGAGGCATATGGATCAACAGTGGGATTTGTCCATCCCAATGACGGATAGATATACTCTGGGCCCTCTCGGTGGAATGTCGTCTAATGTCTTGCAAGCATATGAATAAGTTCATAAGAGACCACATATCACGGTACGAGTAAAGAGTACTTGTCAGGAGACGAGGTTGAACAAGGTATAGAGTGATACCGATGATCAAACCTCGGACAAGTAAAATATCGCGTGACAAAGGGAATTGGTATCGTATGTGAATGGTTCATTCGATCACTAAGTCATCGTTGAATATGTGGGAGCCATTATGGATCTCCGGATCCCGCTATTGGTTATTGGTCGGAGAGAAATCTCAACCATGTCTACATAGTTCGCGAACCGTAGGGTGACACACTTAAGGTTTGATGTTGTAATAGTAGAACTTGAATATGGAATGGAG
Organism: Lolium rigidum; assembly: GCF_022539505.1. NCBI lineage: Eukaryota > Viridiplantae > Streptophyta > Magnoliopsida > Poales > Poaceae > Lolium > Lolium rigidum. The sequence continues at coordinate 71,681,022 of NC_061511.1, read as the reverse complement.
TTCGAAGCATTGTTCGAAGTCTCGGATGGGATCCCGGACATCACGAGGAGTTCCGGAATGGTCCGGAGAATAAGATTCATATATAGGAAGTCATATTCCAAGTTTGAAAATGATCCGGTGCATTTATGGAAGGTTCTAGAAGGTTCTAGAAAAGTCCGGAAGAAATCACTAAGGAAGGAAGAGTCCCGGAGGGACTCCACCTCCCCATGGCCGGCCAACCCTAGAGGGGGAGTCCAAGGTGGACTCCACCAAGGGGGCCGGCCACCCCCCTTCATGGAAGGGTGGGAATCCCACTTGGGTGGGAGTCCCACCTTGGGTAGGTTTCCCTACTACATGGAAGGTTTTGGGTTGGGGTCTTATTCGAAGACTTGTAGTCCAACACTTGGGGTTCCACCTATATAATGAGGGGCATAGGGGAGGGGGCCGGCCACACCAAAGCCACCACCTTGGCCGCACCCCTTGGAGGCCGGCCAGCCCCTCTCCCCAAACCCTAGCCGCCCCACTACTCCTTCTTCCCCGCACGCTTAGCGAAGCTCCGCCGGGATTCTCCACCGCCACCGACACCACGCCGTCGTGCTGTCGGATTCAAGAGGAGCTACTACTTCCGCTGTCCGCTGGAACGGGGAGGTGGACGTCGTCTTCATCAACAACCGAACGTGTGACCGAGGTACGGAGGTGCTGCCCGTTCGTGGCGCCGTGATCAAGATCTTCTACGCGCTTTTGCAAGCGGCAAGTGAACGTCTACCGCAGCAACAAGAGCCTCATCTTGTAGGCTTTGGAATCTCTTCAAGGGTGAGACTCGATAATCCCCTCGTTGCTACCGTCTTCTAGATTGCATCTTGGCTTGGATTTCGTGTTCGCGGTAGGAAATTTTTTGTTTTCTATGCTACGTTATCCTACGTATATGGCGTGGAGTATTGGTGTTGGATTCCTTCTTCGCCGAGGAAGTCATCCAAAGTATAGTTCTTGAACTCCGTTCCATTGTCGCTCCTTATTGCGAGGATCTTGTTGTCGTACTTGCGTTGAACTTGATTGGCAAACTCCATCATGGTCCGTTGAGTCTCACTCTTGTACTTGAAGAAGAATACCCAACAATAGCGTGAATAGTCATCAACAATGACGAGGCAATACTTCTTTCCTCCAAGACTTTCATGAGACGGTGGACCGAAGAGATCAACATGTAAGAGCTCCAAGCATCTTGTGGTAGAGATGATAGTCTTGGCCTTGTGAGGAGCTCCATGCATTTTTCCTTGTACGCAAGCCCTACAAACACGATCTTTACAAAAAGAGACATCTTCTTTTAGTCCGAGAATGTGGCCACCCTTGTGGAGACTTTGCAAAGTCCTCATGTTGACATGGGCTAGTCGGCGATGCCATAGCCAACCCTTGTCACCTTTGGCGAATAGGCAAAGAGCGGAAGATGTTGTCTTTCCGGAGAAGTCAACAACATATAATCCGTTCTCTACATATCCAACAAAAGCTACACGGAGTGTCTTGCTCCACAAGAGGACCACCATATGTTCATCAAAGAAAGTACATAGACCCATGCGAGCAATTTGATGAATGGAGAGTAAGTTGTAACCAAGGGTGTCGACAAGGAGGACATTCACAAGTGAGATGTCGGGTGTTACCACCACCTTGCCAAGACCCAATACCTTAGAGCACGTGTTGTCGCCATATGATACGGTAGAGTAGGAAGGCTCGAGGTCGACAACAATATTCTTGCTTCCGGTCATATGACTTGTGGCTCCACTATCAACCACCCATTTAACACCACCAGAAGCATAGTCCTACAAGGAATCAAGTCTTGGATTTAGGTACCCATTTTTCAATGGGTCCTAGCATGTTAGTAACAAGGGGTTTGGGAACCCAAATAGTCCAATCAACATTGTCCTTTTGAGGACCAATAAAGCGAGCACGAATATGTCCATAGTAATCAACAAAAAGAACATGAGAAGGGTTGTTAGAGCCGGCGAAACCCTTCGAGGCGGAGTTGGGTACTCCATCCCTTCTTGAGCTAGCATCACTCTCCTCAAGGTTGATCTCCATGTTCTCCTTGTTCTTCTTCTTCTTGGTCCTCTTATTCCTCTTCCTCTTTGGCTTGGTAGCCACTCCTTCTTCATTGCAAGAGCCCTCTTTGGCTCCAATGACTCCTTCCAAGTACTTGGTTTGAACTTGGAGTCGATCAATCTTGGCCTTCAAACGATTGACTTCATCTTCACGCTCCGGGTGTGGATGACAAATATCAAACACTTGGACTTCCTTTGCTTTGTTCACCCGGAAATGTTCCATCAAGGCTTCTTCTTGTAGAGCATTCATCTTCATGAGTGTACGCTTGTCACTCTCCAACTTGGCAATGTCACTTTCATGAGTGCCACACACACGGTCCTTGCTCAAAGGAAAATACTCCTTCAATGCTTCCTCTTGCATGGAATTGACCTCCATGAGCTTGGCTTCCCTCCTTTTCAAGGCGGCTATTTCTTCCTCATGATCACAACAAGTGGCCTTCTCCTTGCTCATGCGTAGACATTCCACCAAAGACTCTTCTTGCTTGCTACTCAAACTCAAAAGCTTGGCCTTGGTGGTCTCGAGAGTGGCAATTTCTTCTTCATGGTTGCAACATGAGGTCTTCTCTTTGCACAAGCGGTAATATTCATCCAAGGCTTCTTCTTGAAGATCATTGACCTCCAAGAGAAGAGCATTGTGCTTTCTCAAAGAAGCAACTTGATCAACAAGCTCGTCATGGCAAGCATTGGGGTCTTCATCATCTTTCTCTTTATTAGCTTCCTCGAGAGAGAGCATCTTCTTTTTGAGCTCACCCATCAAACCTAGAGCATGGTCTCGGTCCTTGATGAGTTGGGAGACAATAGCCTTATTGGAGTCTTCAAGGACAATGACACTAGCTTCAAGAGACATGCGCAAATTTTGTTCATCTTCAAGCTCTTCTTTGAGAGAGGCAATCTCATTTGCCGCTTCCCTTTCCAATCTCCCCTTCTCCTCTATAAGGTCTTGTGCCGCACCAAGTTGGCTCAAGAGAGCCCCAACATGAGTCTTGGTATCCCCTTGCATGTTAGTGAGAAAAGAATCCAAACCCATAATCTCACGTTTAACGGTGAGACTAGTGGCATCATCAATATATAAGGCATTAGTCGCGGATGATGTTTTGGAAGGGGATTTTACCTCTGTGGATACCTTTGCCATAAGGCAACGAGCATTGTTGGTGACGAGGTTCTCATTTGGAGAGTCGAAGAGGGAGATAGAGGGAGTGGTAATGGCGATGGCGGCCACTCCCTCTCCTTCCTTGTTGGAGCTCTTGTCCCCACGTTCTTCATCCTCATCGGAGGAGTATTCTTCTCGAATGATGAAGGCTCTAGGCTTCTTGGTGAAGGAGACCTTGTCGTCATCGGACTTGGGGGAGAACTTGGAGAATCCTTTGGAGAGTGACTTGAAATTTTCCTTGCGGATAAGCCTTCCACCATGATCTTCTCTTCTCTCAAACATACAATCCGCGACAAAATGACTCTTGTCGCTGCAATTGTAGCATGTTCTTCCCCTTTGCCCCTCCCTTGGGCTCTTGGAGAAACTTCTTGGAGAATCACGTGATCTTCTTGGCCTTGTGCTTCAGGACTTGTTTCCATCCCAAAATTTCTTGGCGGCGAGAGCCATGTGCTCATGATAATTGATCTTGAGATCATCCGGTCCCCACTCAATGGGATCCTCATCGCTTTCACTAGTCTCATGTACCTTCATCTTCAATGCAAGGTTGGGCTTGCGTGTGTTGTGGGCGCGAGCAACAAGATCCTCCGCATTCTTCTTGGAGATGTCCAAAGCGATGAATTCACTAAGAACTTCATCGGATGTCATAGCACGGAAGGAGGCATTTTGGCGGATGGCCGTCAACTTCACTTCCTCATAAGGGAGGAGAGCGTTGTAGAACTTGCGCTTGATCCAATGGTCATCCACAAACGTTGCTCCAAGATCTTGCATTTGTACGGCAAGAGCGATGAGGCGCCGGTACATTTCTTCGGGGTCTCTCCTTCAATCATGACGAAATTGTCGGCCATGTTGTTCACTTCATCGAAACGAGAGCTTTGGATGCTCGCATTTCCGAGGAAGAGCTTGTCGAGTTTATCCCATGCTTCCTTGGCGGTCTTGAGCGAGCGGATATGAGCGCGGTCCTTTGGCGTGACGGCCATGTGAATCATGTTGATGGCGGTGGCGTTGAGTTGGTCATCCACCACATCTCTTCTTGTCAAGTTCTTTGGGTATCGTGGTGAGTAGCCTTCCTCAATGATGCGCCAAAGCTCGGTAGATGCGCTGCGCACATGTGAACGCATTAAGAATTGCCAATTTTCAAAGTTATTTGACTCAAGTAATGGTGGTGAACCATGCGACAAGATATGTGGCATAGGTATTGGAACGTTTATGGTGTAATCACTTGGTGGTGGCACCTCATGATAACCCCCTAGACGTTCCGCAACCGGTGTCTCATCCTTCCCCTTGGTTGAAGTGCCAATCTCCCCAAGCCCTTCCTTTTTTGGATCTTTTGTCGCTTGCGCGACAAAATCAACAAGAGGAAAGGGGTTAGCTTTTGGTGGGGGATCCTCGGCACTTGCTTTAGGATCAACACTAATGTTCGGTTTTTGAGCAACCAACTCCATCATCATCGCCTTCATTTAGTTAACGATGGATGACTCCAATTTCTTGAGGTCATCCAACGTAGCCGTTGTGGTATCGACGGGAGATGATGGAGCGGGTGGCACAAGGGAAGGTGACCCATTCGCCACACCCGCATCTTGTTCGGCCATTTCTTAGGCGGTAAAGCCCGAGCAAGAAAAACCTTGCTCTGATACCAATTGAATGGATCGTAGCGAACAAGAGGGGGGGTGAATGGTTGCTACGTCAAGTTTTAATATTTTTCAATTTTAGTGCAACGGAAGATAAAGGTGATTGCTTTAGTGGTGTTGGTGATCCTACAATGATCCTAGAACCAGTGCAACAAGCAAAGGAACAACACAAGATAGTAAGAGTAAGGAGCGGGACAACCGGAGGGCGCGGAGACGAGGCGAGGTTTGTTTCCCGCAGTTCCTCCCACAAAAGGGAGTACGTCTGCGTTGAGGAGGTGCTAGCCTCACACAAGAGGCTAGACGGCCACACCACGAAGGAAGGCCTCACCTTCTTCCACTAAGGCACCGGTCGAGGCGGTGATTCCTTCACAAGGTTGGGGCGAGCTCCACACCACAAGGAGGCTCCCAACAATCCATGGAGCTAGTACAACACCAAGCTAGCCTCCATGGATGCACTTCCTCCAATGTCCCACAATAGGAACCCTAACACCAAGATCCACTAAGGAATAGCAAGTATTGGTGAAATCTCTCTTGGTAGAACTATAGATCGAGGTCTCCTCCACCACTCCTCAAAATTTGAGCAAGATTGGTTGGATGGTTGGGGAGATCCTCAAGGATTAAGCTCAGCAACAATGGAGGAGAGAGAGAAAGGAGAGATAAAAACGAGTTGGGGAAGAAGGGGCCCTTATATAGGCTCCTCCAAATCCAACTGTTATGTCCAGTTTTCGCCTAAGCGGTACTACCGCTTTTGGGAAGCAGTACTACCGCTCTGAGTTCGAATTCCCCAGATCTGGTCCATGTGGACGCAGAGCGGTACTACCGCTAGAGGTACCGCTCGAGGTACCGCAATGGAGTCCTAACCTTACTGGATCCAAAGCGGTACCAGAGCGGTACCAGAGCGGTATTGCCGTAACTAGTTATGGTACCTGGGCCGTACCATGGGCGGTACTACCGCTCGTGAGCGGTACTACCGCTCCAGGTACCGCAGAGGTACCGCAGCTCGTACTGTGGGACAATTTCAGCGCAGAACTCAGAGTGGTACCGTGGGGCGGTACCTATAGGGGTAGCGGTACTACCGCTACAGGTACCGGTAGTACCGGCCTGGCTAACACTGGTTTTCTCCCCTTTTTCTCTCCAGCCATGTCACCTCGCGAAACACACACAAAACCAGAAAACCTATAACTACCTATAACTACGCTTCAGTCCTCCGATCTTGACGTGTCCAGCGAGGTCACCGTGCACTTGCAAATCTAGCAATGATACTCAAGGCACATGGTGAGATAACTCAAGTGTTGTCATCAAACACACAAAACACGGGGTTTAGACTTTGCTCTTTCAGGAGTCTTAGTCATTTTTCCCATTAGACATACTTCGCATCTATCAAGTGGCTCAAAGTCAAGTGATTCAAGAAGTCCATCGGAATGGAGTTTTTTCACGCGCTTCACTCCAATGTGACCAAGACGACAGTGCCACATATAAGTAGAATTATCATTCAATTTAATTCGCTTAGCATCAATGTTATGAACATGTGTATCACTACTATCGAGATTTAACAAGTATAAACCTTTCATCTCAGGCACATGACCATAAAAGATATTATTCATATAAATAGAACAACCATTATTCTCTGACTTAAACGAATAACCGTCTTGTATTAAATAAGATCCAGATATAATGTTCATACTCAACGCAGACACCAAATAACAATTATTCAGATTAAAAACTAATCCCGAAGGTAGATGTAGAGGGAGTGTGCCGACAACGTTCACATCGACCTTGGATCCATTTCCAACGCACATCGTCACCTCGTCCCTCGCTAGTCTTTGTTTATTCAGCAGTTCCTATTTCGAGTTACAAATGTGAGCAACCGAACCAGTATCAAATACCCAGGCACTACTATGATTACCAGTAAGACAGACATCAATAACATGTATATCAAATATACCTTTCTTCTTGACAAGGACGCTCTTCAGATCAGCCAAGTATTTGGAGCAATTGCGCTTCCAGTGCCCTTCCTCCTTGCAGTAATAGCACACAGTATCAGGCTTAGGGCCAGGCTTGGGCTTCTTAGGAGGCGCAGAAGCTTTCTTGCCGCCCTTCTTGAAGTTGCCCTTATTGTTAGGCTTGCCCTGCTTCTTGAAACTGGTGGTCTTGTTGACCATCAACACTTGGTGCTCTTTCTGTATCTCCACCTCAGCAGATTTCAGCATGGAGAAGAGTTCAGGTAACTCCTTGTTCATGTTCTGCATGTTGTAGTTCATCACGAAGTTCTTGTAACTAGGTGGCAGTGATTGGAGGACACGATGAATACCCAGCTGGTTAGGAATCACAATCCCCAAGTCACTGAGCTTCTTCGCGTGCCCAGACCTCTTGAGCACGTGCTCGCTTACGGTGCTACCCTCTTCCATCATGCAGCCAAAGAAATGTTTCGAGGCCTCATAGCTTTCCACGGCCGCATGAGTTTCAAAGATAGCTTTGAGCTCACGGACTAGCTCACAGGGGTCATGGTGCTCAAAATGCTTTTGGAGCTCTGCCTCTAGGCTACACTGGATGGCACACTAAACTTGGGAGTACTGAGTTTTCCGAGTCTGGTAAACATTCTTTACTTCATCGGTAGCAGTCAAGGAAGGTGGGGGCCTAGCGGTGCATCGAGCACATATTGCAGGTTTCCACCAGTGAGGAAAATCCTCACATGACGGAACCAGTAAGTGAAGTTGCTACCATTGCTCTTAAGCTTTTCTTTCTATAGGAACTGGTTAAAATTGATGGAGGGGGCCGCCATGATCTACAACATATTTGCAAAGAGTTTAGACTATGTTTATGGTAAATTGAATTCAATTTTAATTCTTAAATTAACTAGGTGAACTCCCACTCAAAACAACATCCCTCACATTGTCTTAGTGATTACACGAACCAAATCCACTACACCAAGTCTGATCTTCACGAGAAAAGATGTAGTTTCAAAGGCAAACACTCAAAGTGTTCATCATATCATGCATTTGACTCATGCTCTACATTTCGGTATCCCGTGTTCCGAGACCATGTCTGTACATGCTAGGCTCGTCAAGGCAACCTTAGTATCCGCGTGTGCAAATCTGGCTTGCACCCGTTGTATGCACATGTAGAGTCTATCACACCCGATCAACACGTGATGCTTCGAAACGACAAGTCTTAGCAACGGTGCATACTAAGGATGAACACTTTATTATCTTGATATTTAGTGAGAGGGATCATCTTATAATGCTACCGTCGCGATCTAAGCAAGATAAGATGCATAAACGATTAACATCACATGCAATTCATAATGTGTGGTATGATATGGCCTTTCTTCTTGTGCTTTTGATATCCATCTCCAAAGCACGGACATGATATCCACCATCACCAGCATGGTGTCAAGGTCAGTGGCGCCGCTTCATGGTTGTCCATCACTTATAGCTACTATAACAACTACTTGAAATAAAGCTATTACATGATGAATAGACATGCATGTATTTAACACAAATTAAATACAACCATTAGGCTCCTGTCGGTTGCCATAATACCATAATGAACATCTCATACATCAAATATAATCATCATCACATGGCCATATCACATCACCAAACCCTGCAAAAACAAGTTAGACGCCTCTAATTTGGTTTGCATATTTTACGTGGTTTAGGGTTTTCGAGTAAGATCCAATCTACCTACGAACATGAACCACAACGGTGATACTAGTGTTGTCAATAGAAAGAGTAGATTGAATATTAACTATGGTGAGAGAGATAGAAACCCGCAAAGCCACTTATGCAATACAAGTTGCATGTCAAGCGTGGAGCAAGTCTCGTGAGACGCGGTCATCTAAAGTTAGCCCGGGCCGCTTCATCCCACCATCCCGCAAGATGCAAAGTACACTAACTAAAACAACAAAAGCATCAACGCCCACAAAAACCATTGTGTTCTACTCATGCAACAGATCTATGCATAGACACGGCTCTGATACCACTGATGGGTTCGTTGCATGGAAAACAAAAAAAATCAACCGTAAACATGAACAAAAACCAAGATCCAATCTAGGAAGAAGCAAGATCTAATCTACAAGATCGAAGCAATGAGATGAATGTGAGACTAACCCTCGAAGATTTGAAAGCCTACGAGATTAGATCTCGTTGTTGATGTAGTCGATCTTCCTGTGCTGCAATCCGGCAGCACTTTCATACTCGGTCGTGCGTACAGTGTCGATGAAGCCCGTCCTCTCCCCGTTCCAGCGGGCAGCGGAGGTGTGGTAGATCCCCTCGGAATCCCAGCAGCACGACGGCATGGTGGTGGTGGTGGAGGAGAAAAGCTGCAGGGCTTCGCCAAGCCGGAACAGCTCTATGGAGGAGGAGAGGGGGCGGCCAGAGGTTGGTGTCTTGGGGTGGATGAGCCCCTGCCCCCTGCCCTCTTTATATAGGAGGGGAGGTCGGTTGGGGTGGCCCCCCCAAGCCCATCTAGGGCTAGGTCCGGCAGCCAAAGGAGGGGGGAGTTTTCTTCCCACCCCCAAGTTGATCCCCCCTAGGGTTTGGGGAAACCCTAAAGGGGTTGGCCAGCTGGGCCTTGAAGGGCATGTGCCCCTGGCCCATTAGGCTAGGGTGGATCCCCTCGGCCCATTCTAGGCCTCCTAGGGTCGTGGGCCCACTGGTGGGACCCCAGAACCTTCTAGAACCTTCCCGGTCTTTCACCGGAAAAATCCTGAACTTTTCCGAAACCTAGAAATCAACTTCCCTTATTTGAATCTTATTCTCCAGACCATTCCGGACCACCTCGTGATGTCCTGGATCCCATCCGAGACTCCGAACAAACTTCGGTCTCCATCTCATATTCTGAATCTACTTATCCGACATCGAACCTGAAGCGCGTCACCCTATGGTTCGTGAACTATGCAGACATGATCGAGACTCATCTACGACCAATAACCAATAGTGGGACCTGGAGATCCATAATGGCTCCCACACATTCAGCGATAACTTAGTGATCGATCGAACCATTAACATACGATACCGATTCCCTTTGTCACGCGATACTTTACTTGTCCGAGGTTTGATCATCGGTATCTCCATACCTAGTTCGTCCTCGTTACCGACAAGTACTCTTTACTCGTACCGTGGTATGTCATCTCTTGTGACCTAGGCACATGCTTGAAAGCTAATTAGACGACATTGCACCGAGAGGGCCCATAGTATATCTATCCGTCATCGGGATGGACAAATCCCACTCTTGATCCATATGCCTCAACTCACACTTTACGAATACTCAATCCCATCTTTATAACCACCCATTTACGCAATGGCGTTTGATTTAATCAAAGCATCCTTCCGGTGTAAGTGATTTACATGATCTCATGGTCGAAGGACTAGGTAACTATCTATCGAAAGCTTATAGCAAGATGAACTGAATGACATGATCTTATGCTACGCTTATTTGGGTGTATGCCCATTATATCATTCACCCAATGACATAACCTTGTTATTAACAACATCCAATGTTCATGATCACGAAACCATGATCATCTATTAATCAACAAGCTAGTTATACAAGAGGCTTTACTAGGGACACCTTGTTGTTTACATAACACACATGTATCAATGTTTCAGTTAATACAATTATAGCATGGTATGCAAACATTTATCATAAACACAAAGATATAATAATAACCATTTTATTATTGCCTCTTGGGTATATCTCCAACAGAAATTAAGCTCGATGAAGTCCAACATGTTGCCAAACTATTTGAAGTGCTATTTTCTAAAACATTGGTATGGCATGTCTCATATTTTACCTAGCTATATATGTAGAAAAAGATGAACAATCCATGATGTTCGATTGCCTTTTCTGAACCACCTTTTTCATGATTTCAAATCTGGTCAAAATCATGGGTGGGTAGGGGACGACGGTGTTTCTTTTGGATGCATCAGTCGTATTTGCATGTTTTGGGGGGTTCCACAAATTCAGGGTTTAGGGTTAGGGGTAGATACATGATTTTTCTGGTTTGAATATATCTAGACCTTGTTTATCAACTAGAATGCTTACTATATGACATAAGAAGACTATGCGCTTTGGTTTTTCATTTGTTTTTGATTTTTATTTGAATTTTTTATGCCCATTTGAATCTTGGTCAAATCCTAGGTTTGACCAAGATTTATACAAGTTTAAAACATGAAAAAGAAAAAGTAAGCCTAGATCCTTCTTAGTCACTCCAAAATGTACCAATTGATAGATGAGTTAACTTGGCTTCAGGGAAAAATAATGTCATGTAAATGAGTTAACTTCGCTTTCCTACCCTTGAATCCATAGGAAACTTTGTACTAATACAGTATAATAATCACCTGAGTTTTTACACCAGTAGGTCTGTCACTTACGTGTGGTTCCCATGCATGAGGTCACACACTTTAGTGAGCACAAGTCACATGAGGTAGGTACGCGAACTCCCAGCCATCTTCTTTGTCAAGAGAAGACGCACCAAGACCCGATCGCATTTCTTGCTTTCAGCCTGGGGTCCTCCATGTAAAAGTTAGGGATTTAGATGTAATTTCCTATTTCTTTTGTGTCCTGTTGTAAACTGTGCTCTGATGCGTATTGGAAATCTAGGTACTTCAGGATCCTTCAGTTTCCTCTCTCTCGAAAAAAAAACATCTCTCCCATTCTCTGCCTCGCTCGCTCGACTCGCTCGCTCGCACCTCCTGCGCGTGCACTGACAAACCCTGCACAACAGTCAACATCACCCGAAAAAGGGGAGACACCATAAATAAGAGGGGCCTCGTGACTGCTCTCCCTTCTTATCCTTCTGTGTGATCCTTCTTCCTTCGAGTTTCACTGGACGGGCAAACACACATGTGCTCCATAGTAATAGTAAAAATGTAAAAAATTGACCTACAAATCTATGATTAAATAGGTTAAACTAGGGTTTTGCCCAGTACTACAGATCAAGTTCAAAAAAATCCAACTAAGGGGTTCGAACATCCCCATTTCTAATCCAAGCAGTTTTCGACCTCATCCAAATGACCTCAAACTATAGGGTTAGCATCTAGTGCACTATGTGTGAACATGTATGCACTATGTGTGCTATAACTTGTATGTCTTTCAAATTTGAACCAAATTTGAATAAGTTTGAAATATTTGAAATGGGGCTTTTGGCTTAACCATGACATATAATGCCATTTTACTATATGTTATGCTCATTTTGAACCAAATTTGAATAAGTTTAAAATATTTGAAATGGGGCTTTTCGCTTTACTGTGAACTCCAACAAGCAATCGGTCGTCCAAAATGAGCTAGAAAAGAGCCCCAAAGGAAGCCAAACAGCCCCATTTCTAACCCAAACATGATTTTTCTGGTTGGAATATGTCTAGACCTTGTTTATCACCTTGAATGCTTATTGTATGACATAAAAACACTATGTGCTCTGGTTTTTCATTTTTGATTATTTTTGCATTTTTATGCCCATTTTAATCTTGGTTAAATCCTTGGTTTTACCAAGGTTTAAACAAGATTAAAACATGAAAATGAAAAAGTAAGCATGGATCCTTCTTAGTCACTCCAAAATGAAGCTTTTGGGAGGTTTTTGAAATATCCATGTTTGAAACCCAAAACCACTTCTCTTCATGCTTGACTTCATAAGACAGAGTTTAGGGTTAGGGGGTAGATACATGGTTTTTCCTTGTTTGAATATGTCTAGACCTTGTTTATCAACTGGAATGCTTACTATGTGACATAAGAAGACTATGTGCTTTGGTTTTTCATTTGTGAAATTTTATGCCCATTTGAATCTTGGTCAAATCCTAGGTTTGACCAAGATTTAAACAAGTTTAAAACATGAAAATGAAAAAGTAAGCCTGGTCCTTCTTACTCACTCTAAAATGAAGCTTTTGGGAGGTTTTTGAAATTTCCATGTTTGAAACCCAAAACCACTTCATGCTTGAGTTCATAAGACAAAGTTTAGGGTTATGGGGTAGATACATGATTTTTCTGGTTTGAATATATCTAGACCTTGTTTATCAACTTGAATACTTACTATATGACATAAGAAGACTATGTGCTTTGGTTTTCATTTTTAATTTTTTTAATTTTTTATGCCCATTTGAATCTTGGTCAAATCCTAGGTTTGACCAAGGTTTAAACAAGTTTAAAACATGAAAATGAAAAACTAAGCCTGGATCCTTCTTAGTCACTCCAAAATGAAGCTTTTGGGAGGTTTTTGAAATTTCCATGTTTAAAACCCAAAACCACTTCTCTTCATGCTTGACTTCATAAGACAAAGTTTATGGTTAGGGGGTAGATACATGATTTTTCTTGTTTGAATATGGCTAGACCTTGTTTATCAACTTGCATGCGTACTATGTGACATAAGAAGACTATGGGCTTTGGTTTTTCATTTTTTGAATTTTTTATGCCCATTTGAATCTTGGAGAAATCCTAGGTTCTTGACTTCATAAGACAGAGTTTAGGGTTAGGGGGTATATACATGATTTTCTGGTTTGAATATGTCTAGACGTTGTTTATCTACTTGAATGCTTACTATATCACATAATAAGACTATGTGGGTTTGACCAAGATTTAAGCAAGTTTAAGACATGAAAATGAAAAAGTAAGCATGGATCCTTATTAGTCACTCTAAAATGTAGCTTTTGGGAGGTTTTTGAAATATCCATGTTTGAAACCCCGAATCACTTCTCTTCATGCTTGACTTCATAAGATAGAGTTTAGGGTTAGGGGGTAGATATATACGTGCCTTTTCTTGTTTGAATATGTCTAGACCTTGTTTATCAACTTGAATTATTACTATGTGACATAATGCTTTGGTTTTTCTTTTTCTTTTTTGATTTTTTCAAAAATTTTATGCCCATTTGAATCTTGGTCAAATCCTAGGTTTGACCAAGATTTAAACAAGTTTAAAACGTGAAAATGAACAAGTTTCAAGTTCACCTTGGTTCTTGTAGTAAACAGCGCATATATGGATGCAAATTGAGATCATTCATGACACATTGGAAATGGTCATCGTGTCATGTGTTTCCCCACAAATGAAAATTGGATTGGTGGCAGACAAGTAAAAGCACATTTATGTGCGACAACCCAAAATGCACATATTTTGCAGAGTGTTCATGCATGCATGAAAAGTTGCGAATATATACAGAAAATACATGTGGGGCCATGTTTCAAAAGTTTGACATGTATGGTTCTTGTGTAGTAGTACTGTGGTAGTACCAAGCTCACATGTGGGAAGAAATTAAGCTCGACGAAGTCCATCATGTTGCCAAACTATTTGAATTGCTATTTTCTAAAACATTGGTATGGCATGTCTGGTATTTTCCCTAGCTATATATGTAGAAAAAGATGAACAATCCATGATGTTCGATTGCCTTTTCTGAACCACCTTTGGCCTGATTTCAAATCTGATCAAAATCATGTTGGGGACAAGTGTGTTTCTTTTGGATGCATCGCTCGTATTTACAAGTTTTTTGGGGGTCCCACAAATTCAGGGTTTAGGGTTAGGGGTACATACATGATTTTTCTGGTTTGAATATGTCTAGACCTTGTTTATCAACTAGAATGCTTACTATATGACATAAGAAGACTATGTGCTTTGGTTTTTCATTATTTTTGATTTTTTTGAATTTTTATGCCCATTTGAATCTTGGTCAAATCCTAGGTTTGACCAAGATTAAAACAAGTTTAAACCATGAAAATGAAAAAGTAAGCCTGGATCCTTCTTATTTACTCCAAAGTGAAGCTTTTGGGAGGTTTTTGAAATTTCCAACTTTGAAACCCAAAACCACTTCTCTTCATGCTTGACTTCACAAGACAGAGTTTAGGGTTAGGGGGTAGATACATGATTGTTTTTGGTTTGAATACGTTTAGACCTTGTTTGTCAACTTGAATGCTTATTATATGACATACGAAGACTATGTGCTTTGGTTTTTAGTTTTTTTGTTTTTTTTGAATTTTTACGCCGGTTTTAATCTTGGTCAAATCCTAGCTAGGTTTGACCAAGATTTAAACAAGTTTAAAACATGAAAATGAAAAACTAAGCCTGGATCCTTCTTAGTCACTCCAAAATGAAGCTTTTGGGAGGTTTTTGAAATTTCCATGTTTGAAACTCAAAACCACTTCTCTCCATGCTTGACTTCATAAGAAGGAGTTTATGGTTAGGGGGTAGATACAAATGATTTATCTGGTTTGAATATGTCTAGACCTTGTTTATCAACTTGAATATATTGTACCATGGCTCCACACATTTGGGTCACACATGCCTTTATTTTTTCAATTATTTCTTTGAATGTACTTAGGTGGATGCAACACAAATTTTTTGGGATTACCTACACACTTAGGGTATGCACCTCTCACTATGTTTCTCTTATTTTTTATATATGAATATATACTACATTATGTACCCCTAGTTTGAACTTGCATTTATCATGATTTAGCTTAGAAATAACTTAGTATATAGTTGTAGAGTGCGAGATGCACACAACTCTACAAAGATGTGTCGATTCAAAAAATACATTTCATTTTAACTATCGTTCTCTATAAAACAGCCATTCTATTCAGTTTGGCAAGTGGTTATGAGTCAAAGTCAAAATCTTGTGTAGCAAGAAAAAATGGTTTTCAAACTTGTTGGAATGCAAACATATATCATATTCTGGATTTGGCCATCCTGACATGTCCCCACCAATAAAAATTTAGAGTGGGGGCGGTGTGGACACTTCACTTGGTAGCCACTTCACAAAGAAACACCATTTAGCCACAAATACAAATAAATATTGCATTTTCATTTGCCAAACAGAAACAAAATAGTTCGCAAAGTTGTAGGCATTTGCATGATGCTCAACTCTGCATAAGATGGGTTCAAGATTCAAAAGTTCGCCATGCACACATGTCATTTTAATTGGAATATTCACTAGAAAATACCCATTTTTAGGTCATTTGGCCACTAGTTTAGAGTCAAAGATGTCAAATTTTCATGTAGCGAGCGAAAAATAGTTTGCAAAGTTTTTGGTGGTGAAAATGTGCACTCCTCTGAAAAATACGGTCTAAAGAGATTTGAAAGTTTGGTATATGGATCTTGCACCGACCAATCCCCCTCTAGTGTAGGAAATAAACAGTTTGCAGAGTCGTAGGCAATTTCACGATGCACAACTCTGCATGAGAGGAGTGGAAAATACTACCTCCATCCCAAAACTTTAGGCTTGTATTATTTTTAGAAAGTCAAACAATATATGTTAAGTTTTACCAAGTCGATACCAATAACACGCAAAATATAAAACTATACCATTAGATAGATAATGAAATATATTTTAATATGGTATCAATAAAATACCACCATTAATCTATTTGGTTAATTTTTTTGAACCACCTCTCAATCTGATGTTTAGGCCAAACTCTCGATCCACGCCATGTGTTCTAGGTGTGGATGGTGAAACACACAAGTTTTACTAGTGTTTTGGGGTTTCAACACTTAGGGCAGTGCCTCTCAGTATTTTTTCTCGAAATTTTGAATTGTACTTGATGTACCGCTAGTTTGCTCAAAAGTTTACCATGCGTAACCAAATGTTCCAAATCGACTTTTTATGGCTTTTCAAATTAAGTCCCAACTTCCTAGGGGAGTTGCAAATGGACAAAATTGGAATTTGGAACAACATTTTGCTCTGTTGATATGACAACACTAGGCCAGGGTCATATCTCTCCCTACTTCAAGCCACATTATATATATGGAACTCGCTCATGTTCTATATCAGAACAAGAGATGGAATGCGATTTTTTTGTTGCATCGGAGCAAGATGTTGCATTTTTTCTCTATATAACACAACCAATGTCCATGAGTTATGTCACTTTTTTTTGGACATTCAGAATTATGATATTCGTAACTAATAATGGGGTTGCAGAATATGCGCTCCTAGTAGATCCCGCTAAAATTTGGTTTTGGATCCCGCGTGGTCGCTTTCGAACCAGATCGCTCCGGGTGTGCCTCCTCTTTTGAGGTGGTACACATAAACTCACCAGCCGCCAGCCACTATCTATCACTATTCGGCAAATAAATCACACCCACGGACCCCCTCTACCTTTCTCTCATACTCATGTGCCCACTGGTTCCTTCGATGAACCAAATACAACATATTTCTGTTGATGGATTGGTTTCCATGAAGGCAAAAATCGAGCATACAGGGGAGGAGTTTGTTGGATTCAAGGGGCAGCAATCAGCTATTGAGGACGAGGATCCACCGGCCACGCCGAAACTGTTGGTGGTGGTGGAGCCGAGATTCTCCCTTGGATCTGATTTGAATCTGCCGCTGGCGTCATTGAGACCTCGGGCCGCCTCGAAACCCTCTTCGGTAGCGCTTGCGCGGAAGCGTCTGTCGCCGCTAGCATGTGTGCCAACCCCGCCATCGCCGAAAAAGCGGTTGAAGTCCCTTCTTCGGCTGGCTCCACCGAAATCCTCATCGGATGCAGAGTCATCGCTGAAACCTACCTCGTTGGCTGCCTTTGGGCCGAATCCTTGTGCGGAGGCGGCACCTCTGAAGCCGTGGGATGATTGGACTCTCACGTCTACTTGTTGTACTTCATTGGCCGCGTGGAGACCTAGATTTTACGCGCCGAAACCCTTATCGGTCGCCCCCTTTCCACCAACGACAGTTGTTCTCTCTTCGGCGGCGCCCAGGCCATGTGCTCAAACTTTCGCCAGTGGTGCATCCCCAAAGTGCAGCCAGGTTAGATTTAAATGATGCGTTGATCGGTTTACTTATTTTGACAATGCATTTTGCTGTTTTGGGTAACTTTGAATACAGATTGTGCATTTAGGTAATTTAGATGATGCCTTTTGCTCTTTGGATAATTTATATTGATGATTTAGGGCTCCTTTGATTCATACGATTTGTAAAGGGATTGTGTAGAATTTTGGATCCTATGGGAATTTTCCTATACAAGTTGTTTGATTCATGGGAACACATCATATAGGAACTAATCCTATAGGAATCTTATAGTGTAAATCTTATATGAATAAAGCATTAGGTCTCATACCTCATGTAAAAAAAATCGTTTTCTACAATCAAACACACTTCATCTTCCCATATGATTCAAATGGGCATGCCATCTCAACCTTATGCTTTTCATGTTCCTATATTTTCCCTATCCTATGAATGAAAGGAACCCTTAGTGTGCGGTTTAGGTAATTTGTTATGATGTAGTGTGTTTATTTTTAAAATAATTTTGCTGATACATCCTGCTGTTACATGGTTAGGTAATTTAGATGATGCAATTTGCGTATAAGGCAATATGATGATGCAGTGTAGCGCTGCTAACGAATTTTGGTGATGTAATATAGCCACTTTTTAGTTATGCATATGATTCATTATGGTGCTTAGGTTATTATATGGCCATTTTTGCTGAAGAGGCAATAAGGATATGATGGACATGATGGTGCATTGGTCTTGCAGTGCATTTGTACACGATAATGGCGAATTACATGATATTTAAACTAGTCATAGTGAGGAGTAACTTAAAGTAATAACATGTACTATATGTTAGAGCATCTCCACCAGCGGCCCTCAAATAGGCGTCGACAGAGCATCCTCTATTTGGGGATGCTGCTCCCACACCGGCGCCCCCCATAGTGTAGCCCCAGTAGAAATTTAAATTTAAAATGACATTTAAAAACCAAAATTCATATGAAATTTATACAAAAGTAAATCGAATTTAAACCTAAATAAAAATTAAACTTCTTCCTAATCTAATGGTCGTTGGTTGGGGCGAGCAACGGGCCTGCCTCGTCGTCGGTCTTCGCCTTTGCTGCCTGCGTCCGTGCCCGCTTCTCGTCCCTTGCTTCGTGCATCTGGTAGTGGAGCATGGCGGCCGGCGTCGCTGTCCCCGTGCTTCCAGCTTTTGCTTAGAAGCCTCGTTCTCGGCGCGCCTCGCTTGCTCGCGGAGGAACACCTCATAATGGCGATGAGCGTTGAGCTCGTAGAGCTTCTGTCGCTCCGCCTCAATGAGGAGGCATCCCGCCTCCTCCGTGGCCGCTCGCTGGCGCGAGATCTCGAGGGCGTGCTTGAGGTTAGCGGCGTTGACAAAGTACCGTTCCTCCTCCTTCAACCTCTGGAAGCGTTGCGCGTTCAACGACGCCAGGATCGCCGCCTACTCCGAGTCGGCGGGGGCCTGCGGCTGCTCGCCCCACTGCGCCGCCTCCTCCGCCGCCTCAGCCTCCGCGTCGGCTCCTCGTCGTTGTCGGAGCTGTACTCCGCGTCGGGCTGCGGCTCCGGATCCGGCTCCGGCTGCGGCGGTGGTGGAGGCAGCGCGCGGCCGTTGAAGCCAAGCATCGAGTACGTTGTCTTTAGACGGCGCGACATTTTGAGATGGAGAGGAGAGAATGGAGCAGCAGCGGTGCTGGAGATGAGAGGATAGCACCACGGTGGTGGACGGCGTACGTACTACATAGTGGTGGTAACTACGCGCATTTACGGTGGCGTAGGCGACTGGACGCCGCGTGACCAGTCGCTGCCCTCGTGGCCGCCTCGGTTTCCGCGCGGGAGACCATTAAACGCCGACGACCAACCTTCCCGCATTGCGGCCAATGCGAACCGTAGCATCCTCTCACTGACAAGGCGTCCGCACCCGCGAAAACCGTCGTGCTGCGAGGCACCAGCGCGTCTGATTCGCGCCGGCCGGCGACCCCAAAAACCACGCCGGCCCCCAAAATGCTATCGGAGCTGCCGGTGAAGATGATCTTATGACCTTCATAGTACACATATGGAGTACTTAGATTGTAGGCTCATCTTGCCTTAAAATATGTGATGTTTATGGCATAGCTACCACCTCATTCTCTTTCTTCATTTATTAGCAAAATGTCTTGTGCTTATGTGATGTTTACTCCCATTATGAGTAGTTACCAAGGTCTGTTGCGATGGTAATTTTCATGCAGGGCTACCAACATTCTATCGCCATGAGCCGGAGGGAGTCAAAAGTCCCGGGCAGGAGAGAGGAAGTCTTGGCAAGAGCAGTTTGCAGTTCTAGGTTGTTATCTGGTTGCAAACCGAGAAGCCGCCCTGCAAATGTTGGGCACCATGCTGCAGTGCCTCGTCGCAAGCACTTCTATGTCCGGTTGGACAACGATGACTTGTATATGCTTGTTATCCCGAAGGAGTTCAGGCTTTACGTGAAGGGGCGTTCCTACCCGTACCTAGTGGTGATCAAAAATTGCAAGGAATGCGAGTGGGTTGTCCATGCCAATCGGTACAAAGACGAGGTCATCCTGGATAAAGGGTGGCCTGCATTTGCTTCTGTCCATGACTTGAAGGAAGGTGACTATGTGATGTTCAAGGTCACAACATACGGATTCAATATGAGAATGTATGATCCCATCACCTCCTGCGAGAAGGAGTTAATCTGCCGTGAGCACACTGGTCTTCATTAAGTTATACTTAGTTTGCATGCCCTTACTTTGATAACTTTTTGTAATGATTAGCGACATCCTCCTCATCTTAATTACTCCCTCCGTCCACAAATAAGTTTCTCAGTTTTTCTAGATACAAAGCTGCTTCAGTATTTAGACATATCTCTATGTATGCAAGTGTCCCTGCAGGTTTGGCCTCTGATTTGATTTTTTTTTGTATATGATGGCTTATGTTGACCTGTAGGCAGGGGGTGCGTTGTCGTGAACTGAACTGCTGAAAGTTTAATCGTCATGCATGGTCAGGTTATGGTCTTCATTTTTTGAAATCGGAGTAATACCTACCACTATATAATACGGCTATTTTTAAAATCAGATAAGCGCACGCGCCAAAACGAGTCTGACGATGATGTTTCTAGAGTTCTGACTGGCGATACATTGAATGAAATCTTGCAGGATCGTATGTGGCTGCTATGAGCTGAAGTAATCCATGAAACCACAAGCATACATGTAGATGACCGAACGACCTGCTGCAGTTCTCACAAATCCATCTAGTCTACATGACTTTGATAAACTTTAATTAAGAAGTAGCCACTTAACAATCATTATCCAAAATCTAACAGCTGGTTCGACAACAACCTGGTAATTCTCTATAATAAACATCAAAAAACAAATTAGCAAGTAGGAATGGGGTGTCAAGGCCATCAGGACTTTAAAAAGGGAATTAACACTTAGTAAGCTCTTTGTTTTATAATAGTTGATTTAGATTTGTCTATATTTGTATACATACTAAAATACGTCTACAAATATGCAAATCTTGATAAATCCATATCAATCATTTTAGAACGGATAAGGTAGGAGTACTTAAATTTAATCCATCAAATATTCACCATGGTGATTTTATATGCAGCTGGGCATCAGACATCACGTGCATAACACATAACTTCTGCTAGTATATCAATGCACAACAATACTTGCTCCAGAAAACCCACATTTTTGTAACCTAGACGTTACGCTAAAATGAACTGCGAAAATAATGTACATCCCTTTTGTAGTATTGTACTCCGTACTTGCTCCAGATAATCCCCATTGCTTATACTACTACCCTGGCTCGCATTCATTGTTTCCCCTGACTATTCAGAGCTTTGGACGTCCATCAGAGTAGTAGTAGTCAGTAGTACTGCTAGCTCGATCAATGGCGTGCTATAAAAGTCTATAGTAGCCGACAGATGTCCATTACTCGGGTTACGCACCAGAGCCTTCGCCGAGCAGGTAGCCGCTCTGGCCCGTTGATTTACGATGGAACGTCTCAATGTTGAAGCATACATATTACTTCGGACCGCTCTCGATTGTTGGTACGCTACTGTGGATGCATATGTGTTGAAGTATATTAGAGTAGTACATTGGTACGCTACTGTGGATGCATATGTCTCTGGGTTTAGGGTCAGGACCAATGTACTACTCTAATATAGTATACTTCAACACATATGTACATTGATACTACTGTGGATGCATCGTCTCTGGGTATGTATGCTACTGTGGATGCATCGTCTCTGGGTTTAGGGTCAGGACCCGTGCATCGTCTCGATTGTCAGAGTAGTATCAATGTACTACTCTCGAGACGATGCATATGTGTTGAAGTATATTAGAGTAGTACATTGGTACGTCCATTAGAGTAGTATATTGGTACGCTACTGTGGATGCATATGTGTTGAAGTATATTAGAACGTCTCTGCTCCCGAGTCCTGACCCTTCGCAGGCACGGGCGAGTTTATATTGGTACGCTTGCAATTCTTTAGCTCTGGCAGTTGTAGTCATCGGCTCTGTGTCATCCATGGCTTTTGTCGCTCTGTCCCGAGCCGCTTGTGGAAGTTGCACCATCTGTCTCGTTGCAGGCCCGACATACTTGGTGCCTAAACCTCGCATAAGATCAGCGGGATCGATGTATGGATTTCCTAAATCATCGAAAGCCTCTGATGTCTCCTCCTGTGGGTGACTCGTTTCTCCAATTACATAGACTTGATGATATTTTGGAGTTTGACTTTCGTCGGGGTTGGTGACACCGTCGCATAGATCGGCGAGGACCTCCCGAACAGAAGTAGATTTGTCAATGAAGTCGAAGCTGTCGACGCTGTCTGAGTCGTTACTTATATTGGAGTCCCCAGACGACCCGAAGGACATGCTGCCGAAGATCTTGAAGAGTTTTCCTCTTGTCGCAGATTTGACGAAGCGTGGTGGCAAGATCTCCTCGGCACCCAACTCGAACGATGACGATGATTCCGAGAAATCGGAATCGGTCGCCGACGATCCCGAAAAACCCGGAATCTCGAGACGATGCGATCCCTCTTTTCCAACGCGGAAGTGGAACCTCCCGAACGTCATCTCATAGGCTCCTCCAGATTCGCATATGCATCCACATGGGAGGGCGGGTGAGGAACAAAATCGACTAGATCAGTTTCGATCTGTTTACCTCTGTCCATCGCGTTGCTTGCTACCGAAGATGTCGACGATGTTGAACGTGCCATCGAGATCAGCTCCTTGTTGCCTCTAATTCCCACAGACGGCGTCAATTGACAAGGTATTAACTTGTCAATGCCTACGGATTGTATACTAGGGTTTTCGGGGAAGTAGAGGGCAAGTAGATCTCGAGGGTTCAGCCGGAAAAGTACTCGACTGCTAGAAAACTAGGGTTATGTTGACAATGAATCGATCCTCTCTTTCTCCCTCAACTCCTCCTTATATAGGAGGCGGAGCCGAGGGTTTCGTGATGTACAAGTTACAAAGACCGGGAGACTCTTTGAGTTCGTCCCGTAATAGTTACAAGTCATTATTCCTAACACAACTCTATCTTTCCAAACTATCGCTTAACTGGGCTTCCGGGCTTCATAAACTTCGGGTCATGCGCCTTCAGTAAACCCCGGGTACCATCTTCGGCAGGCCCATTGGGGATGCCTATGTCAATGGGCGGACCAGATTGCTCGAAGCGAGGGGAGGAGACAGTTGTCTGCTTTTAATAGTGGGGAGTACTTCTTCCTTCCGCTTCTTGCTTCACTTCCAGTCTCCTTCCACTTCTAGTGATGCCTCTGATGTCAAGGACACCATCTCGCTGGAAGAAGCGCCATCTAGTGTCGACCAAGGCCGCGGAGAGTTCCCGCCAGCGGTCTATCCAGATGCTGGCCGCGAGAAAGGACGCGCCAGAAAGCGAAGGCCCTGCTTCGCGCTCGTCTCGGAACGGTGTCCGTCGTGCGATCGAAGATTCCTGGTTGGTTTCCATCGCCATGTTTTTTAATTCTTACTGGCCCGGAGATCCAAACTCTTTATTCCGTATTAATCCTTTTTATCCATATCTCAGTGCCCCACGACACACCCTGCCATCTTCTCATGACGACTTCAACCCATGTCTCCTGCGATTAGAGGTTAACACTGATTGGACATTTTCATCTTCCCAGTCGCAGTGTTTTGTTACTGATGATATTGCCATGCAGGAAGCGTCGGCGTGTTTCAGAGATGAGCTTAAAACTCTCGTGGAACTCGCCTCCAACTTTCGCAATGTTCTTGATACTTTGAAGGAGGAGGTCACCGGCCGGGGCAAGCTGCATGATGTGAGCGTTCCATCAACTAAGGAAGCGAACTTTGTCATCAAGAAGCTCAAGGGCGAGAATTTGATGCTTAAGATCGAGTGTGGCTTTCTTCGCGAAGAAAACGTTGAGCTATCAAACAGGTGTGTTCAAGCTCTCGACGGGAGCCTCAACACCCAACAGGACATACAAAATTCCATGTATGCGGTGAAGAAGATGATGGATGATAGCATCTTGAAGAAAAACAATATGGTGGAGGACACGCGCGGGATGGTCGATCCAATCCAGGCACCGCAGAAGGAAGTCGATGTGCTCCGATTCCAGCCACCTTTGCGTAGGTCGCCGAGGCGCCCTCGCGCAGGTCGCTGAGGAGCGCACACCGCCGAGTAGGTTGGGGGAGAAGGAATTCCGGGGAGAGAAGCGGAAGCACCGCCTGACCTGATCGAGGGCTGCTCCGCCAAGTAGGCTGGGGGAGAGAAGCACTGCCTCTCATTGTTCTTTAGTTAATCCTCCGATTCATATTACTTGATGTTAAAATGGATGTATCTACAACTAAAATATGTCTAGATACATCTATATTAGTATCACAAAGTAAGTATCAAGTAGTACTATTATATTGCCCAAGCCTTATTATCCATCCCTAAGCAGGATGGCTTTTGTAACTACTAATTGCTGAGTCGACTCTTCAGTCTTATTATCCATTCTTGTTCTTTTGCTAGTAGTACTATTATTATATTGCCCAAGTCTTATTATCCATCCTTAAGTTGGGTCGCTTTTGTAACTACTGATTGCAGATTCGACTCTTCAGTCTTCAGACCGAAAGATTTGTGGCCATGTGCCTTACAAGTCTAGTTCTAACTGACATTATTTGTACTCGCTAAAAATATATTATTTAGTACCCCTTCTATCTGAAAGTAGGGTGCCAATAATATTTGGATAACGTCAACCTTCTAAAAGGTTGGCCAGCTATATAGAAAATAGTGTCAGCACTTATAATCCAGTATTAATATTTTTAGAACCACCATGCGATATACTTTCGTAGTATGTGCTTCCAAAATTGTAGATGTTGATATTTTTTATGTAGAGTTGCTCAATCTTTTGAATTTTGACTTGGCTGGAAAAATATATGTATCGTAATTAGGGAAGGAGGTAGTAGCAAGTTGGGTTGCATCTTGATTTGGATGTTTGGCGTCACTCGAACCTCGATTCATAGGATTTTCTACGGATTTCTATAGGATTGATCCGCTTGATTTTTTTTATTTTTCAGGGCTCCTTTTATTCATAGGATAGGAAAAAAACATGAATAGGAAAAGCATAGGATTTAGATGCCATGCCTATGTGAATCCTATGGCAGGATGGAGTGTGTTTGATTGTAGCAAAGGAATTTTTCCACGAGTTATGACCTAATTAGTTCTTATAGGACGTGTTCCTACCAATCAAACAACTTTATAGGAAAATTTCCATATGTTCCAAATCCTACACAATTCCTTTACAAATCCTATGACTCGAAGGATCCCTCAAAGGTTTTTGATTCCTGCTAACTAATCCCACATAATACTTATAACATGTCCATTTTTGAACATAATTGGCATGAAGAAAAACCTTATCAAACATGCATTTGGGCACGCCATACCAATAAATGATGTAACATATTCATTCGGTTCTCTTATATTATAAATCAAAACATGCCTAAAATAATGACAAATGTATGTTGCTAAAGGAAGTACACTACACTGCTGAAATTGATTGATGTTCCTTGGCGCGTGATACATAGAGGATCACAAATACATATACACTCAAAATAACCCCATCTGAACGACCCTATCCCATCGCCCACAACCGTTACAATACTACTACACCCCCCGTCTATGAAAAATGTCGGATGCTTGTCTAAATGTGAGGGATCCTTTGATTCACAAGAGGTAAATCATAGGAATAGGGAAAGTATATGATTGAGATGTTGATACGTCTCCGACGTATCGATAATTTCTTGTGTTCCATGCCACATTATTGATGATATCTACATGTTTTATGCACACTTTATGTCATATTCGTGCATTTTCTGGAACTAACCTATTAACAAGATGCCGAAGTGCCGACTCGTTGTTTTCTGCTGTTTTTGGTTTCAGAAATCCTAGTAAAGAAATATTCTCGGAATTGGACGAAATCAACGCCCGGGGTCCTATTTTGCCACGAAGCTTCCGGAAGACCGAAGAGGAGACGAAGTGGGGCCACGAGGTGGCCAGACTACAGGGCGGCGCGGCCCAAGCCCTGGCCGCGCCGGCCTGTAGTGTGGGCCCCTCGTGCCGCCTCTTGACCTGCCCTTCCGCCTACAAATAGCCTCCGTCGCGAAACCCCCAGTACCGAGAGCCACGATACGGAAAACCTTACTGAGACGCCGCCGCCGCCAATCCCATCTCGGGGGATTCTGGAGATCTCCTACGGCACCTCGCCGGAGAGGGGATTCATCTCCCGGAGGACTCTACGCCGCCATGGTCGCCTCCGGAGTGATGAGTGAGTAGTTCATCCCTGGACTATGGGTCCATAGCAGTAGCTAGATGGTTGTCTTCTCCTCATTGTGCTTCATTGTTGGATCTTGTGAGCTGCCTAACATGATCAAGATCATCTATCTGTAATACTATATGTTGTGTTTGTCGGGATCCGATGGATAGAGAATACTATGTTATGTTAATTATCAAGTTATTACCTATGTGTTGTTTATGATCTTGCATGCTCTCCGTTACTAGTAGATGCTCTGGCCAAGTAGATGCTTGTAACTCCAAGAGGGAGTATTTATGCTCGATAGTGGGTTCATGTCTCCGTGAATGCAGGGGAGTGACGGAAACCTCTAAGATTATGGATGTCTTGTTGCCACTAGGGATAAAACATTGATGCTATGTCTAAGGATGTAGTTATTGATTACATTACGCACCATACTTAATGCAATTGTCCGTTGTTTTGCAACTTAATACTTGGAAGGGGTTCGGATGATAACTCTGAAGGTGGACTTTTTAGGCATAGATGCATGCTGGATAGCGGTCTATGTACTTTGTCGTAATGCCCAATTAAATCTCACAATACTTATCATGACATGTATGTGCATTGTTATGCCCTCTTTATTTGTCAATTGCCCGACTGTAATTTGTTCACCCAACATGCTTTTATCTTATGGGAGAGACACCTCTAGTGAACTGTGGACCCCGGTCCTATTCTTTACATCGCATACAATCTACTTGCAATACTTGTTTTACTTGTTTTCTGCAAACAATCATCTTCCACACAATACGGTTAATCCTTTGTTACAGCAAGCCGGTGAGATTGACAACCTCATCTGTTTCGTTGGGGCAAAGTACTTTGGTTGTGTTGTGCAGGTTCCACGTTGGCGCCGGAATCTCTGGTGTTGCGCCGCACTACATCCCGCCGCCATCAACCTTCAACGTGCTTCTTGGCTCCTCCTGGTTTGATAAACCTTGGTTTCTTTCTAAGGGAAAACTTGCTGCTGTGCGCATCATACCTTCCTCTTGGGGTTCCCAAAGAACGTGTGAGTTACACGCCATCAAGCTCTTTTTCTGGCGCCGTTGCCGGGGAGATCAAGACACGCTGCAAGGGGAGTCTCCACTTCCCAATCTCTTTACTTTGTTTTTGTCTTGCTTTATTTTATTTACTACTTTGTTTGCTGCATTATATCAAAACACAAAAAAATTAGTTGCTAGCTTTACTTTATTTACTGTCTTTCTCTCTATATCAAAAACACAAAAAAATTAGTTACTTGCATTTACTTTATCTAGTTTGCTTTATTTACTGTTGCTAAAATGAATACTCCTGAAAATACTAAGTTGTGTGACTTCACAACCACAAATAATAATGATTTCCTATGCACAACTATTGCTCCACCTGCTACTACAGCAGAATTCTTTGAAATTAAACCTGCTTTCTTGAATCTTGTTATGCGAGAGCAATTTTCGCAGTGTTAGTTACGATGATGCTGCTGCCCATCTTAATAATTTTGTTGAATTGTGTGAAATGCAAAAATATAAAGATGTAGATGGTGACATTATAAAATTAAAATTGTTCCCTTTCTCATTAAGAGGAAGAGCTAAAGATTGGTTGCTATCTCTGCCTAAGAATAGTATTGATTCATGGACTAAATGCAAGGATGCTTTTATTGGTAGATATTATCCCCATGCTAAAATTATATCTTTGAGGAGTAGCATAATGAATTTTAAACAATTGGATACTGAGCATGTTGCACAAGCATGGGAAAGAATGAAATCTCTGGTTAAAAATTGCCCAACCCATGGACTGACTACTTGGATGGTCATCCAAACCTTTTATGCAGGACTAAATTTTTCTTCGCGGAATTTATTGGATTCAGGTGCTGGAGGTACTTTTATGTCCATCACTCTTGGTGAAGCAACAAAGCTCCTTGATAATATGATGATTAATTACTCCGAATGGCACACGGAAAGAGCTCCACAAGGTAAGAAGGTAAATTCTGTTGAAGAATCCTCTTCCTTGAATGATAAGATTGATGCTATTATGTCTATGCTTGTGAATGATAGGACTAATGTTGATCCTAATAATGTTCCGTTAGCTTCATTGGTTGCCCAAGAAGAACATGTTGATGTAAACTTCATTAAAAATAATAATTTCAACAACAATGCTTATCGGAACAATTCTAGTAATAACTATAGGCCATATCCTTATAATAATGGTAACGGTTATGCTAATTCTTATGGGAATTCTTACAATAATAATAGGAACACACCCCCTGGACTTGAAGCTATGCTTAAAGAATTTATTAGTACACAAACTGCCTTTAACAAATCTGTTGGGGAAAAACTCAATAAAATTGATATTCTCGCTTCTAAGGTTGATAGTCTTGCCTCTGATGTTGATCTTTTGAAATCGAAAGTTATGCCTAATAGGGATATTGAAAATAAAATTGTTACTACAGCAAATGCCATCCAAGTTAGAATTAATGAGAATATAAGATTAATGGCTGAATTGCGTGCTAGGTGGGATAGAGAAGAAAATGAAAAACTAGCTAAAGAGAAAAATGTAGCTAAAGTTTGGACTATTACCACCACAAGTAATGTTGACTCTTCACATATTGCTGCACCTCCTACTATTAATGGTAAAATAATTGGTGTTGGCAATGTTTCTACTCCTAGTGCAAAGCGCGCAAAATTACCTGAAATTGCTAAAACTGCTGAAACTGCTTGTGATAAAACTGCTGAAATTTTTTCCAACCTTGGGGATGATGATCCCATTGCTGTAGCTCATGATGATTTAGATTTTGATGATTGCCACATCTCTGAAGTTATAAAGTTCTTACAAAAACTTGCTAAGAGTCCCAATGCTAGCTGCTGTAAACTTGGCTTTCACAAAACATATTACAAATGCTCTCATAAAAGCTAGAGAAGAGAAACTAAAACTTGAAACTTCTATTCCTAGAAAGCTAGAAGATAGTTGGGAACCCATTATTAAAATGAGGGTCAATGATTTTGATTGTAATGCTTTATGTGATCTTGGTGCAAGTATTTCTGTTATGCCTAAGAAAGTCTATGATATGCTTGACTTGCCACCATTGAAAAATTGTTATTTGGATGTTAATCTCGCTGATAATGCTAAAAAGAAACCTTTGGGGAGAGTTGATAATGTTCATATTATGGTTAACAATAACCTTGTCCCCGTTGATTTTGTTGTCTTGGATATTGAATGCAATGCATCTTGCCCCATTATATTGGGAAGACCTTTTCTTTGAACCGTTGGTGCTACTATTGATATGAAGGAAGGTAATATTAAATATCAATTTCCTCTGAAGAAAGGTATGGAACACTTCCCTAGAAAGAGAATGAAGTTGCCTTATGATTCTATTATTAGAACAAATTATGATGTTGATGCTTCGTCTCTTGATAATACTTGATTTACACTTTCTGCGCCTAGCTGAAAGGCGTTAAAGAAAAGCGCTTATGGGAGACAACCCATGTTTTTACTACAGTATTTTTGTTTTATATTTGAGTCTTGGAAGTTGTTTACTACTGTAGCAACCTCTCCTTATCTTAGTTTTGTGTTTTGTTGTGCCAAGTAAAGTCTTTGATAGTAAAGTTCATACTAGATTTGGATTACTTGCGCAGTTTCAGATTTCTTTGCTTGTCACGAATTTCGACCTGCCTCCCTGTAGGTAGCTCAGAAAATTAAGCCAATTTACGTGCATGATCCTCAGATATGTACGCAACTTTCATTCAATTTGGGAATTTTCATTTGAGCAAGTCTGGTGCTATTTTAAAATTCATCTTTACGAACTGTTCTGTTTTGACAGATTCTGCCTTTTATTTCGCATTGCCTCTTTTGCTATGTTGGATGAATTTCTTTGATCCATTAATGTCCGAGTAGCTTTATGCAATGTCCAGAAGTGTTAAGAATGATTGTGTCACCTCTGAACATGTTAATTTTTATTATGCACTAACCCTCTAATGAGTTGTTCTAAGTTTGGTGTGGAGGAAGTTTTCAAGGATCAAGAGAGGAGTATGATGCAATATGATCAAGGAGAGTGAAAGCTCTAAGCTTGGGGATGCCCGGTGGTTCACCCCTGCATATTCTAAGAAGACTCAAGCGTCTAAGCTTGGGGATGCCCAAGGCATCCCCTTCTTCATCGACAACATTATCGGGTTCCTCCCCTGAAACTATATTTTTATTCCGTCACATATTATGTGCTTTGCTTGGAGCGTCGGTTTGTTTTTGTTTTTGTTTTTGTTTGAATAAAATGGATCCTAGCATTCTTTGTGTGGGAGAGAGACACGCTCCGCTGTAGCATATGGACAAGTATGTCCTTAGGCTTTACTCATAGTATTCATGGCGAAGTTTCTTCTTCGTTAAATTGTTATATGGTTGGAATTGGAAAATGCTACATGTAGTAATTCTAAAATGTCTTGAATAATTTGATACTTGGCAATTGTTGTGCTCATGTTTAAGCTCTTGCATCATATACTTTTCACCCATTAATGAAGAAACACCTAGAGCTTGCTAATTTGGTTTGCATATTTGGTCTCTCTAAAGTCTAGATAATTTCTAGTATTGAGTTTGAACAACAAGGAAGACGGTGTAGAGTCTTATAATGTTTACAATATATCTTTTATGTGAGTTTTGCTGCACCGTTCATCCTTGTGTTTGTTTCAAATATCCTTGCTAGCCTAAACCTTGTATCGAGAGGGAATACTTCTCATGCATCCAAAATCCTTGAGCCAACCACTATGCCATTTGTGTCCACCATACCTACCTACTACATGGTATTTCTCCGCCATTCCAAAGTAAATTGCTTGAGTGCTACCTTTAAAATTCCATCATTCGCCTTTGCAATATATAGCTCATGGGACAAATAGCTTAAAAACTATTGTGGTATTGAATATGTACTTATGCACTTTATCTCTTATTAAGTTGCTTGTTGTGCGATAACCATGTTTACGGGGACGCCATCAACTATTCTTTGTTGAATATCATGTGAGTTGCTATGCATGTCCGTCTTGTCTGAAGTAAGGGAGATCTACCACCTTATGGTTAAGCATGCATATTGTTAGAGAAGAACATTGGGCCGCTAACTAAAGCCATGATCCATGGTGGAAGTTTCAGTTTTGGACAATATCCTCAATCTCATATGAGAATAATAATTGTTGCCACATGCTTATGCATTAAAGAGGAGTCCATTATCTGTTGTCCATGTTGTCCCGGTATGGATGTCTAAGTTGAGAATAATCAAAAGCGAGAAATCCAAAATGCGAGCTTTCTCCTTAGACCTTTGTACAGGCGGCATGGAGGTACCCCATTGTGACACTTGGTTAAAACATGTGTATTGCGATGATCCGGTAGTCCAAGCTAATTAGGACAAGGTGCGGGCACTATTAGTATACTATGCATGAGGCTTGCAACTTGTAAGATATAATTTACATAACTCATATGCTTTATTACTACCGTTGACAAAATTGTTTCATGTTTTCAAAATAAAAGCTCTAGCACAAATATAGCAATCGATGCTTTCCTCTTTGAAGGACCATTTCTTTTACTTTTAATGTTGAGTCAGTTCACCTATTTCTCTCCACCTCAAGAAGCAAACACTTGTGTGAACTGTGCATTGATTCCTACATACTTGCATATTGCACTTATTATATTACTCTATGTTGACAATTATCCTTGAGATATGCATGTTATAAGTTGAAAGCAACCGCTGAAACTTAATCTTCCTTTGTGTTGCTTCAATACCTTTACTTTGATTTATTGCTTTATGAGTTAACTCTTATGCAAGACTTATTGATGCTTGTCTTGAAGTACTATTCATGAAAAGTCTTTGCTTTATGATTTACTTGTTTACTCATGTCATTTCCATTGTTTTGATCGCTGCATTCATTACATATGTTTACAAATAGTATGATCAAGGTTATGATGGTATGTCACTCCAGAAATTATCTTTGTTATCGTTTTACCTGCTCGGGACGAAGCGGAACTAAGCTTAGGGATGCTGATACGTCTCCGACGTATCGATAATTTCTTGTGTTCCATGCCACATTATTGATGATATCTACATGTTTTATGCACACTTTATGTCATATTCGTGCATTTTACGGAACTAACCTATTAACAAGATGCCGAAGTGCCGTACTTCGTTTTACTGCTGTTTTGGTTTCAGAAATCCTAGTAAAGAAATATTCTCGGAATTGGACGAAATCAACGCCCGGGGTCCTATTTTGCCACGAAGCTTCCGGAAGACCGAAGAGGAGACGAAGTGGGGCCACGAGGTGGCCGGACTACGGGCGGCGCGGCCCAAGCCCCGGCCGCGCCGGCCTGCAGTGTGGGCCCCTCGTGCCGCCTCTTGACCTGCCCTTCCGCCTACAAATAGCCTCCGTCGCGAAACCCCGATGCACGAGAGCCACGATACGGAAAACCTTACCGAGACGCCGCCGCCGCCAATCCCATCTCGGGGGATTCTGGAGATCTCCTCCGGCACCCTGCCGGAGAGGGGATTCATCTCCCGGAGGACTCTACGCCGCCATGGTCGCCTCCGGAGTGATGAGTGAGTAGTTCATCCCTGGAATATGGGTCCATAGCAGTAGCTAGATGGTTGTCTTCTCCTCATTGTGCTTCATTGTTGGATCTTGTGAGCTGCCTAACATGATCAAGATCATCTATCTGTAATACTATATGTTGTGTTTGTCGGGATCCGATGGATAGAGAATACTATGTTATGTTAATTATCAAGTTATTACCTATGTGTTGTTTATGATCTTGCATGCTCTCCGTTACTAGTAGATGCTCTGGCCAAGTAGATGCTTGTAACTCCAAGAGGGAGTATTTATGCTCGATAGTGGGTTCATGTCTCCGTGAATCTGGGGGAGTGACAGAAACCTCTAAGATTATGGATGTGCTGTTGCCACTAGGGATAAAACATTGATGCTATGTCTAAGGATGTAGTTATTGATTACATTACGCACCATACTTAATGCAATTGTCTGTTGTTTTGCAACTTAATACTGGAAGGGGTTCGGATGATAACCTGAAGGTGGACTTTTTAGGCATAGATGCATGCTGGATAGCGGTCTATGTACTTTGTCGTAATGCCCAATTAAATCTCACAATACTTATCATGACATGTATGTGCATTGTTATGCCCTCTCTATTTGTCAATTGCCCGACTGTAATTTGTTCACCCAACATGCTTTTATCTTATGGGAGAGACACCTCTAGTGAACTGTGGACCCGGTCCTATTCTTTACATCGCATACCATCTACTTGCAATACTTGTTTTACTTGTTTTACGCAAACAATCATCTTCCACACAATACGGTTAATCCTTTGTTACAGCAAGCCGGTGAGATTGACAACCTCACTCGTTTCGTTGGGGCAAAGTACTTTGGTTGTGTTGTGCGGGTTCCACGTTGGCACCGGAATCTCTGGTGTTGCGCCGCACTACATCCCGCCGCCATCAACCTTCAACGTGCTTCTTGGCTCCTCCTGGTTCGATAAACCTTGGTTTCTTTCTGAGGGAAAACTTGCTGCTGTGCGCATCATACCTTCCTCTTGGGGTTCCCAACGAACGTGTGAGTTACATGCCATCAGATGTCATGGCTAGTTGAATCCTATAGGAACATGAGTAGTGTTTAATGGTGCCAAAGGAAACTTTCCATGAGGTATAACCTAATGTTTTATTCGTGTAGGATTTGCACTTCAAGATTCTACAAGATTAGTTCATGTAGGATATGTTCATATGAAACAAATAACTAGTGTAGAATAATTACCATAGGATCTAAAATCTCCTGCACAATTCCTATGCTAATCCTATGAATCAAAGAAGCCCTAAATGTATATAGTTCCTATCGGATTTGCACTTCAAGGTTCCTATAGGACTAGTTCATGTAGGATATATATGTTCATATGAATCAAACAACTAGTGTAGGAAAAAATCTCATAGGATCTAAATCCTACACAATTCATATACTAATCCTATGAATCAAAGAATCCCTAAATGCATGTAGACACTAAATAGCGTCTAGATACATCTAGATTTAGAAAAATCTTAGAGGTCTATTTATAGAGAAAGGGAGTACTAGATTTGGGAGTATTAGATTTGGATGTAGTAGAGTCGTTGTTTTTAATAGAACATTGATCATATATTTTTAAAAATGGAATTATATGTCAAAAAAGTTAAATTGTTTGATTCATATTGAAAGTAAATTTCCAAGGTTTCTTTTTTGTCACAGTTCATTGCTAGTTGACCAAATTTACGGTCAAACTCCCGAATCGATGACATAAGTAAGACCGAGGGGGGTATAGTAAACATAAATTGGTCTCAACTTCACATGATACCTTGCTATTCATCAATGGGCATCAAACCTGAATGCAAAGTCCATGTATGCTATTTACAGAGTACTTTTTTTGTGGAGAAGAGGATACACATTATTTCCTGTGACACATAAAGGATAGTAGTAGTAATAAATGCCTAGCTATTTTACAGTACTCCGTATCTGATTTTTTGCAACATATAGAACGATGGGTCGATCATGAAAAGTACCTCCCATCGTGTGTCTTAATAAATTAAAACAAAACAATATGATATTCCCCGTGTACCCATCGCGGTACTACAGATGACCAAATTGACACGGGAAAGTGTGTGTATTTTCGGGTCGGTGAAGGGTACTTTCGGAATTGTATTTTACCCCCTCTGCACCTCTATGGTAGTACTTTCTTGGCGTTACCCTAACTACACTCTCCTTCCTCACTAGCTTCTCACACATGTCCCTAAAAAAACCTCTCATTTATGGGGAACCACTCCTCTCACCCACTTCCATGGCCACTGTACCGGAATATCCCCGCCGGACTTTCATTCCACTGTGTTCTCACCACACCACGAATCCATATGGTCCTCATCATCCAGTCTACAGTAGCCGCTTTGTTCGCATCCACCCTACCGGATCTAGGGCACCGATTCCCTGGTCCATCTCACCTGTCCAGATCTGCTTCATCGTCGACCACTGGACCATATCTAGTTTACCCACTGCCACCTCCACCCCACCGTTCCAGCCTCACCGGTGACGACATGCACTGCCCTGGATTTGCTTCACCGTCAACCATAGCAACATCTGCTTCACCGACGCTCTTGTCCACCGCGCCGAAGCCTTAATCGACCTCCCCAGATCGGCTTCACCGCCGAGGTGCCGACATCTATTGCAACCGCATCACCAACTTACACCGCACCGGAACTAGTTCATTGAGTCCCTCATCCACCGTGCCTGATGCGCTTCACCGACCTCGCCTTTCATGGCACCGGATCTGCTTCTGCCACGATCACGTCCACCGCACCGAATCCTTCCAATACCGCCCTAGACCTGCTTCCCCGACGACGACAACCAACGCAACTTCAGCAACCTCGGCGATCTAGACGTTACCGGCATCAACAACAACGATGCTTAAATGTCGTACCCATTTAGGTAACCATATATATGTTCCCGTTTTGTTATGTTAGCATTATAGCAGGTTCAAGCTTGTTGCCGTGAACTGTATTTCTTTATTCGTGTTACTTACCAACTTGCAAGTCACTCCGCATGTTACCCTTTGTACTAGTCCCTCTGATCCATATTAGTTGCAACCAATATAGATGTATCTAGACATTTTTTAGTTGTAGGTACATCCATAGACACTGGACATGATAGTTCTCTCCGTTACATACCCAGTCATTGAACACATTGGTTTTCATATAGTGCTCTGCATGTTGACAAGTGATGCCATTATAATTTGCATATGATTCATCTTAGCTACGCAAGTCACATCCTGCTACGATCTAGTTCATGCCAAATTTTAAGTCATTGCACCTGTTGATTTGCATTCATACTCTACAAGTTCACACGTGATGCCGTTATTAGTTCCTGCATGCTATCGATCTGCTATCCTGCAGTACAAATTTATTTAAACTTGTCACACTAGCTACTTCGATAATAATTTTGTGTGCCATCTGGTTCTTCTAAAGCCGCGGTATTAACTTGTTTCTCTTACTTAGCATGGCGCTCACATATGGAATGCGAACATATTGGTTTCATTCCATGTTCTACAAGTTCACAGGTGATCCCACTATATTTTTTATCTGCTCCATCCTAAGCTTCAGCATTGCCTATCCTCTGTGTGTTGCTCATTACAAATTTATATCCCGAAACATATTGATTTGCATTCCTGTCTCTATAAGTTCAGGAGTGATACCATTATAAGTCATATTTTCTTCATTCCTAGCTATTACAGTAACATCCGGCTATTATTTAGTTCATGGCCAATTTTAATTAATTGCACAGGTTAGTTGCATTCCTTGCTCTATAGCTGTTGCCATCTTAACTTCTATTTGGCTCATTGATTGTTACAAAAGTAACATCCTTCCTATTACGGAGTTAATGCCAATGTTGAGGTCACTGAACATGTTACTCCGCATTCCCTGTACTACAAGTGATACCTTTATTATTTGTAACTGGTTTGTCGTAAGGTACTACATTAACTGCCTGCTATTAGTTCCTGCATGCTATCGCTCTGCCATCCTTCAGTACAAATTTATTTGAACTCGTCACAGTAGCTACTTCAATCATAATTTTGTCTGCCATCTGATTCTTCAAAAGATGCAATATTAACTTGTTTCTCTTACTTGGCATGACACTCACATATGGAATACTGAACATATTGGTGTGCATTCCCTCTTCTACAAGTTCACAGGTGATCCCACTATATTCTATTTCTGGTCCAATCCTAAGCCCTAGCATTAACTATCCTCTATGTGTTGCGCATTATAAATTTATATCCCGAAACAAATTGATTTGCATTCCCTTATATACAAGTTTATGAGTGATGCCATTATAACTCCTATCTGTTTTATTCCTAGCTATTATAGTAACATCCTGCTATTATTTAGTTCATGGCCAATTTTAAGTAATTGCACATGTTGGTTCGCATTCCCTGCTCTATAGCTTTTGGCATCGTAACTTCTATTTTTGGTTTACATTCCCTGCTCTGTAGATCTAGCTATCATAACCTTATCTTGCTCAGTCGTTGTTACAAAAATTATAGCGTGCTACTATGTTCTTCGTGCCAATTTTTTACTCCATGAACATGTTGGCTTGCATTCCCTGTACTACAGGTGATGCCATGGTTTTGTATCTTGTTCATCGTAAGCTAACAAAGTAAGGACTTAGTTCGGCATGCTATCACTCTGCTATCTGGCCTGTAGTACAAATAAACTTGTCATACTACTAGATAATAATTTTATGTGCCATATTGTTCTTCAAAAGCTGCAATATTAACTTGTTTCTCTTACTTGGCATGACGCTCACATATGGAATGCTGAACAAATTGGTTTGCATTCCCTCTTCTACAAATTCACAGGTGATCCCACTATATTTTGTATCTGGTCCATCCTAAGCTCCAACATTAACTATCCTCTACGTGTTTCTCATTATAAGTTTATATCCCGAAATATCTTGATTTGCATTCCCTTCACTATAAGTTCAGGAGTATTAGTTAGTTCACGATCAATTTGAAGTAATTGCACTTGGCACATGTTGGTTCGCATTCCCTCTTCTTTAGTTTTGCCATCGTAATATTTTTGGTTTACATTTCCTGCTCTGTAGATGTAGCCATCATAACTTTATCTTGTTCAATCGTTGTTACAAAATTTATAGCCTGCTACTATGTTGTTCATGCCAATTTTGTACTCCCTGAACATGTTGGTTTGCATTCCCTGCACTATAGGTGATACCATTGTTAATTGTATCTAGTTCGTCGTAAGCTAACAAAGTAAGAACTTAGTTCGGGATACTATCACTTTGTTATCTGGCCTGTAGTACAAATAAACTGTTCATACTACTAGATAATAATTTTGTGTGCCATCTTATTCTTCAAAAGCTGCAATACTGACTTATTTCTCTTAGTGTGGCGCTCACATAGGCCTGCCCATGTGTATATATGCATGAACACACATTCTAGGGAGATTCATGCCACATCGCTCACTATTTTTGGTGTTCAATGCATGAATACCACCGGGACGGAGGAAGTACATAATTCTGTTTATCATGCTGGAACTCGTATGTATGACTGACCGTGTCTTGATGCAGAGTAACAAATAACTCCCTTCAGAAATAAGAGCAACATTGGACATCTTCATGTGTAGCAACCAGGTGAGCTGCATGGGACTCGACAGTAGTAGGTCTGCTGTTTCATTCTAACGTGCTCTGTTATATTGGCTATTGGTATGCGGCATGCACTCTTTGTTTGCTTATTGGTAGTCTATAATAGCCCCATATCGGTAGACTATCTGTGCGCATTACAATGATGTTGTTATAACGAGGAAATGGCGAGTTCCAAATTCTTTGCAAAACAACATTGTAGTGTCTTTGCCTTTCCATTGTTGATGTCTTAACTTGTAATGTCTTTGTTTCAGATATAGGTGGTGCACGGACAACTTAAAAGATTGTCGAATCGCTTCATTGTATTGCTAGGTTTAATTACCATTCAATTTCTCTGGATTCTGTAATATTTTTTCAAATCCTTGCAGCTGATGTAATATTTAGTTAGTTTCTATGCTTCTTTCGCGCATTCTTTCTATGGTGCTTGTGGTAAGTGAGGCTATCCGACTGAAATCATGTGCTGCGTAAATATTCTTAGTATGTAACCGGCCATTGTTGGCGCATCTAAATAACAAATTCCCA
Source organism: Lolium rigidum (assembly GCF_022539505.1). NCBI lineage: Eukaryota > Viridiplantae > Streptophyta > Magnoliopsida > Poales > Poaceae > Lolium > Lolium rigidum. The sequence continues at coordinate 71,641,979 of NC_061511.1, read as the reverse complement.
TTCCGGCAACGGCCCAATTAAGCGAAATCACATATGAGTCAGCCCGCAAAATCCCGAAGCACCTAACAGGCCGGCATGTTAACATAGCAAATCGCAGATGGGCCAGCCCAACAAGTAACAACGATCTTCACGCACCTCGGCCCAACAAGACTATTGGCTTACTAGGCCCACATTTATTATGTAGTGGGCTAATGGGCTGATCCACCAACTAAACGGTTCGGCCCACTTACTTATTGGGCCAGCCCAATAGATTTAAGGTGGACCCCACTTATTAACTGGGCCGGCCCGATTACAGGAAAGTGGGCCCCACGTGTTTACTGGGCCAGCCAGTTGCTTTAAGGTGGACCCCACTTACTAAGTAGGTCGGCCCGATAATAGGAAAGTGGGCCCCACTTTTATTTTGGGCCGGCCCACTGTGTTATTGGGCCAGCCACTTGCTTTAAGGTGGACCCCACTTACTAACTGGGCCGGCCCTATAACAGGAAAGTGGGCCCCACATGCTTATTTTGGGTCGGCCCACTAACTTATTGGGCCAGCCCATGCCTTAAGGTGGACCCCACTTACTAACTGGGTCGGCCCGATAACAGAAATGTGGGCCCCATGGGCTTATTGGGCCGGCCCATTTGTATGTTGACTGGTCAAACAAAGGCATTTGACCCAGCCCACATGCTTATTGGGCCGGTCTGTTTATCGTGTTGACCGGTCAAAAGAAGACATTCGGCCCGGCACACTTGACTAGTGGGCTGGCCCATTTATCGTGTTGACCCGTCAAAGGAAGACATTTGGCCCGGCCCACTTGTCTAGTGGGCTGGCCTAGGCATCCTGTTGATCGGTCAAATGAAGGCATTCAGCCCGACCACGTGCTTAGTGGACCGACCCATTTAAGTTTTGACCAGTCAACCTTAGAGGTGAAGCCCGGCCCACGTACCTAATAGACCAACCCAGTTATATAGTTGACTGGTCAAACTAAGTCAGCTGGCCCGGCCCGCAAACTAAATGGGTCGGCCCGCTTAAGGTGTGGCAGGCCTTGTGTGGGCCTACCATCTACCACGGGGTTTCAGCCGGTTAACGGCGTTAACTGACACTTAACGGCGTCAGCCACGTGTCAGTTTGCATGAAGTCAGCAGTCAACGGCCTCCCGAAAACACTTCAGCAACGATTCGATTTTTCGTGGCGGAAGGGCGCCCAAACGCGGCACACCGAAAAATTCGTGGTAGGCCTTTGCCTGACGCAGTTTGGACCATAGAACCCATATCGTCGGCTTAGACCCATAGGCGACGAAAAAGGGGCCATACGTGACGAAAATTGGACGTTGACGATCAAAACTTTTCTTGTAGTAATAGGCGAGACATGTGGACCGCTATCATCCTCATCTTCTGGTGCATCTGGAGGCACCAGAATGACGTGGTCTTCAACGGAGCGTCGCCCTCGCAGCGGTCCATTAGGGAGAACATCAAGGTGGAGTACGATAGGTGGCGTCTGGCCAAGCTGTTTCGCAGCACTCTTTTCTCTTTTCCTGATCGAGTAGATCTACCGTGGAAGGTGGGAGAGTAGGATTATGGGGAAGCAAACTTTGTTTTCTTTAGCTTTTTTCTATGTAATTAATATGAGTGTGTCTATGTCTCAGTTGACTGAGATTTTCTTAAATCTTGGTCACCTTAAAATAGTGTAACTGCAGTTTAAAGAAAAGTGCAACTCGGTCCAGTTGCACATTTCTGGCAGAAAAGTGCAATTGTATTTTTTTAACAGAAAAGTACAACTCAAAGCATTTTTTTATGTGACTTAAGCTTAAAAAAATCTCAGTTGACTGAGAGCAAAACCGTTCCTGAAAACGTGCAGCAAGTGCTTAGTGGATCTGGCCCTTGGAACAAGATCCAACGGCTAGGGAAATAAAATTTCAGATTTTCGGGATCTGCCTCATTTTCACCTGATATGCTCTGTGTTTAGAGCAACTTCAGCAGACACCGCATATCAGCCAGCGGGATTTTGTTGTTTTTTCGGCTAGACCAGACACCGTATCGCTGGTTTGGTCTGAATTCGTTTTACGGACCGCAGCCCAAAACTGCTCTCAACCGCTGTATATCCCGTTCGGAGATCCCGATGCGGGTCAAACCCCATCCGCATTGATGCCGCTCCCACTCCCCGCCGATGAGAAATCCGTCGCTTTCAGACTAGACTCCGGCGAGCAATCGAGCAGATCCTATTCCTCCCGCGCGCGGCAACGCCATGGTCTCCGGTGGAGGTCGAGGAGGCCACGGCGGAGGGACGACATTGCTGGATCCCCTTCCTCCCGCGCCCGCGCACTGTCCGCCGCTGAGGTGCTCGAGCGGCAGCGTCGGGCCTTCGCGCATTCGCGGCTCGTACCACTACCTCCAGCCTGCAAGCCTCCGGCAACATTCGAGCGGGGCGAATCGCGGTACTACCGAGATCTCCAGCCCCCAATCTCCCATGGCTCGACGTCGTGATCCAGCGCTCCGCCGCTGCGTCGCCTCAGCTTCAGCGAGTCGCCGAGCTCGAGCACGCCACCTCCGGTGTCATGGTTCGACCCAGGCGACTACGCGGAGGACGACGACATCCCGATTCTCGAGCACACCGTCCCCGCGCTGATGGCCGGCGACTTCGTCTCCGACTCCGCCCTCGGCACCGTCACCAAGCCGGTGGAGGACAAGACCCGTCCCGACGCCGACAAGAAGGCGGAATGGCTGCGCGAGCAGGCGGCACAGGACGCCGGCTACATCGAGCTCTCCGACTCTGAGTGAGCTGCAGTTTGCTCCGCCATTGCGGCATGAAGGTCCGATGAGGTATCCCGTGCTATATTTTGGTAGTTAGCGGTCGCGGCAGCGTCATTAACGTAGAAAGCGGAGCACTAGGCTCCCTTATTCATCTCGCTGTTAAGTATATTGAACAATCTGGCGCGAAGTTTGTTTCAAATTATGCAATTTAGTTTTCAGCTTCTAGCCTGTGCGCTTGTTTTTCAGCCCGTAAATCTCCTTTAGGTGGCCTCTATACGGTTGTCTGTTAGAGTTGCCCATCGTCTTCACATGGCTCTGCTGCCGCTGCCCGACACGACATAATCACATAACTGCCTCGCTGATGGCGACCGACTCCATTATATTCGCGCCCTGTGCGGCCTCCGAACAACCGAACGCAGCCAGCGGCTCGGCGAGCGGAAGAGAGAGAGGAGGAAGATCTGAGGAAGCGGCGCGAAGCGAAAGGGAGTGCCAATGGCGAAGGGGAGGACGGAGATGCAGGTCGGACCCGACGGCGTCGCCGTCATCGCCATCGTCAACCCGCCCGTCAACGCCCTCTCCGTCGACGGTAAACCGATCCCTTCTTCGTCTCCTCCTTTTTCCAGTAACCTTTGCCCACTTCAGGCTTCTACCCTGTCTGCTAGTGCTACATGCCATTGTGCAATGCCCTTGGGAATAAATTATTAGGTATATTCGGCCAAGGCCCCTGGCTGGCGCTTGGGGTTATCTTACTGGAGTAGTACTACAGCTATTTTAGGTAGAACACAGCAATTTTACCGGTAATGCTACCTAGCGGTGTTACATCTACCGTCCAGTCCTTTGAAATTGGTGAGTCTTTTGACATTTATCTAATGTAAAACTAATAATTGAAACAGAGGTGAAACTTTTATGAAACAAAAGTGATACATGAAAAATATTGTGAAACATTGTGACAAAAAGTGAAATTGATGAGTCACTGCTGACATCACTCTAGTTTGTTCAACAAAAAAAAATTCGTGTTTCAGTTATGTTTCAATTATGTTTTAGATTTATTTCATAATTTTGTGAAAGAATTGTTTACCACATGGGTGATATCACTGACGTCACTCCTGTAGGTGCAGTTGCCTTTAAAAAGAGGTTTTCGTAGTACTACACCTCTTGCTGCCGAGTAGTTAAGGACGACTTCGTAGACTGCTCGCCGCTGGCACTACGACCCATCCTCCCGCCCAATCCGCAACGGTACTTTTTGGTCATCATGCTCACCGCTCACGGCCTAGTGGATCTAAAAGTTTTTTCTCGCAACATGGCCGTCTTCGACAATGCTCGGCCGTCTTCGTGGGCAAACGCAGAGGATAGAGGCCTTCACCAGACTGCTCCCATTGATTAGCTCGTTTGGGTTGAGTCATATCTTCGACTTGCACATAAATCTTTTTTTTATCAATGCATCGAAACGTAATGTCTTTTGCATTCGGGAGAAAAAAGTAGGATACTGATTGTTGATCTATTTAGATGCAAATTATTATATCAACTAGATTAACAAGTTCTTACCACAATTTTGTTTCTTAAAAGTTAACTATTGAGTTCCTTTGTCTAAGATATGTCTCGTGATATATTTTCAGTATTGTATAGCTTGAATGGCCACTATGAAGAAGCAGTTCGAAGGAATGATGTGAGAGCTATTGTTCTTACAGGTAATAGTCATTTTCAAATTTATTGTCCTTTTGTGGATAATATACACTATAAAAATTTCTGAATAGAATGCACATGCCACAATATTGGAGGAAATTTTCTACTCTTTACTCTTTTGTAGTTTCTATTATCTGAACATATTTTTCTGTGTGAGTTAATTTGCTTTCCCTTGAAAAAATTCAGGAAAAGGAGGGATATTTTCTGCTGGACTCGATTTAAGTGCCTTTGGTGATATTCAGAGAAACAAACGTGCGATTAGCCTTCATTGAGAAATTTTCTGTCAAGACCATTTTATTATGTATCTACATAGCTATGCTGACACTGATGTGCAAAATTTATATTTCTAATAGCGGAGCAGCTAAAGGTTGCCTACACGTGGGTTGATGCCATGACTGATATTCTCGAAGGTATTTGCGCAATTCACCCCTCTTCTCATATTTTTCCGGAATACACAGGTCAGCTGCATACCATTATATTAGTAAATCTAACGGTTGCATAACGTATTTTTCATGGGTTTTCTCTCTGTTAGATGCTGGGAAGCCGTCAGTGACTGCTATTGATGGCCTTGCTCTTGGTGCAGGATTAGAAATTTCCATGGTGCAGAGTTTACCTACTTGCTTTGTTCTTCTTGGTGCAGGATTAGAAATTTCCATTGAGTACTTGCTTCGTTCTTCTGGTTATCAGATAAATTCCAGAATGACTAGTTTTATCGAGTTGGGTTTCTTCTATTAGGTATGCCAAGCACGCATTTCAACCCCAAATGCTCAATTAGGCCTCTCAGATTTTCAAATCGGACTAATACCTGGATTTGGAGGTAGTATGACTTCTATATTTTATTAAAGAAAGAAAGCTTATATTATGTGCATTTCCTGCCATAGCCTATCCTGTAATTTTCACTGGTAACACCATTACAGCAGTGTCTTTTTTTTGCGGGGACCATTACAGCAGTGTCAGCGGAGAAAGTTATTGTTTTCTCTGTATGAGCCTAATGAACAAGACTCCAATTTACCATATGCGTCATATGCCAAAATTAAGTTGATTTCCTTCCATTGTTCCTTGTGCCATGCCATGCACTAGATTATGCATTACTACTATGAAATTATTACCATGGTATATTGGTATTCTACTTTATACGATATGTTTGATATTAGTCCTACATTTCAGGAACACAGCGACTTCCGCGCCTTGTTGGACTGACAAAAGCACTTGAAATGTTGATGGTACGTTCTCTTAGTTCTCTCATTTACCATGGGTTTCTTTCATTTTTCTTATGCATAGCACATTAACTTCTTATTTTGAAAATCATAAAACAAACCCATTTTGACCAGCTCTCAAAGCCAATTAAAGCTGAAGAAGCTCATGAGCTGGGTCTAGTCGACGACGTTGTTTCACCAAATGATTTGTTGAATGTTGCTCGCCGTTGGGCTTTGGATATCTCTGAGTCAAGAAGGCCATGGGTCCGAGCGCTCTACAAATCTGACAAGCTTGAATCCCCTGAGGAGGCCAGAGAGATCCTCAATTTTGCCAGAGTTCAGGCTCAAGAGCAGGCTGCCAATCTTCACCATCCACTCGTCTGTATCGATGTTATCGAAGAAGGAATAATTTCCGGGCCCCGAGCCGGGCTTCGGAAGGTATGCGTCATTCAACATTTGCCTTTCTGTCTGGCATTTGGCTTGACAAGGAAACTAATAAAACTTTAAATTTATCTGAGCTGTCTGCAACACAAATGCAGGAAGCCATTGCTTTCCAGGAATTATTTTTCTCAGACACATGCAAAAGCTTGGTCCATGTGTTCTTTTCACAGCGTGCAACGTCAAAGGCAAGGGAGATGGATATATCGTTGTTTTTTTTGGAAAAAAAAAACTGTAGTGACCTTTTAGTGCTTACATAACTGTATTTACATTTAGGGATCTTTTATCATAAATACATCAATTGCGCAACAGGTTCCTGGGATCACAGACTTGGGATTGAAGCCTCAGAAGGTATCTAAAATTGCCGTTGTTGGCGGTGGACTTATGGGTTCAGGAATCGCAACCGCGCTGATACTGAGCCACTATCATGTCATACTCAAAGAAGTCAATGAGAAATATCTAAATGAAGGAATTGACAGGATAAAAGGTAGAAGATGGGTTAACCTTATTTACATCCTAGTAACTTCCTATCCCAAATTTCTTGCATATTGATTTGGACCAGCCGAATATAAAGGGGTGTTTAACTGCATTCCTTTGATCAGGAAACTTGCAGAGTCGTGTAAGTAAAGGGAAAATGACCAAGGAGAAATATGAGAAGACACTCTCACTTCTTACAGGTGTCCTGGATTATGAGAAATTCAAGAACATGGATTTAGTTATTGAGGCAAGTTTTATATCTAATTAGCACACAATCTGCTGCGTCAAGCAAAGTAACAGAAGGAGAGAGCCCTACTAAAATATATAGGTTTCTCCATTTTGGTTACCCTATGCTGCTTCTTCTCAATATGACAGGCAGTTTTAGAGAATGTGAAGTTGAAGCAGCAGATTTTTGCTGAACTGGAGCGACACTGTTCTCCCCACTGTTTTCTTGCCACTAACACTTCCACCATTGATCTTAACCTAATCGGAGAGAAGACAAATTCCCAAGACCGCATTGTCGGCGCACACTTCTTCACGTAAGGAAATAGTAATCATGTTCAGGCAAAACTATTTAATTGTGATTTCTGAACTACTTATGTATATACTCTTTACTTTCCACAGTCCAGCTCATATCGTGCCTCTTCTTGAGATAGTCCGCACCCCTCTTACCTCTCCACAAGCGGTTCTCACCATGCTGGAAGTGGGGAAGAAGATCAAGAAGACACCAATAGTGGTCGGAAATTGTACTGGCTTTGCAGTGAAGCGTATGTTCTATCCATACACTCAGGCGGCAGTCTTTCTTGTCGACCGTGGAATGGATGTTTACAAGATCGATCAAGCTTGTACCAAATTCGGGATGCCAATAGGCCCATTCAGGTAATTAGGCAACACTATACTGCTCAGATATCGCAGATTGAGATGATTCAAAGGAAATACTCATTAGTGAGATCGTCAATACCGTTTCACGTGGTTTATGCACTTATTCTAATCAAACCACGTTGAATCACATTCCATTTTCATTTAAGGAGCTTCTTGCAGACTGGCAGATCTGGTTGGCTTTGGTGTTGCTCAAACCACTGGCATGCAGTACCTTGATAACTTTCCGGAGAGGGTCTACAAGTCAATGCTGATTCCTCTCATGATCGAAGACAAAAGGACAGGTGAAATTATTCAGTATATCTTACAGTGTTTCCTTGGTTCCCATCGGTGACTGTGCCCACCTTGTGGTTCTTTCTGTTTAACAGGTGAAGCCTCCAAAAAGGGGTTTTACAAGTATGACAGTAACAGGAAGGCGAACCCTGATCCTGAAATCACGAACTATGTAGTGGAGTCGAGGAGAATGGCAGGAACCACACCTGATCCCGAGGTTTGGTTTCAGTTTCCACTGTTTTACCTCATTCCTTTTTGTTCTTCACTTTAGCGACATGATGTTTTCTTGAATATTTGTGAAAGTGAAAATGCTAACGTATAATCCCCAGTATACCACAAAAGAAGATTTCTTCATGAGTTTGATGTTGTCTAGATAGTAGATACTACTGTTTATCGATGGTGAAAGAAGCATGGTAGCCTTCGAATTTACCTGCTGTATTTGGTGAAATCTTACTATTTTGGTGAACTACATAAGCTAAACTAGTTTTAGTGTTGATGGCAGTTTCAGGGGTGCATACATTTATTTGGACTAAATGGTTCTGTGCACACCATGTTTCAGTTGAACCCAAATTTTTGCTATTTATTCGAAACACCAATGGCCGTTTCTAATCAGCACGAGTTTTGTAAATGGTGACAGTTGCTGAAGTTGGATGACGGTGCGATACCAGAGATGGTGTTCTTCCCGGTTATCAATGAAGCCTGCCGTGTCCTGGGCGAGAACATCGCCGTCAAGGCTTCTGACCTTGACATCGCCTCCATATTTGGCATGGGTTTCCCATCATACAGGTGATGTATCCAAATCATCTGTAATGCTGAACACTTAGATGATTCGCCAAGCTGCCATGAAACCGACTTGTGAAATGCATGCAGGGGTGGCATCATGTACTGGGCTGATTCCATCGGCGCAAGGCGCATCCACACGAAGCTGTCGGAATGGGAGGTGAAGTATGGCCAGTTCTTCAAGCCTTGCAAGTACCTGGCAAAAAGGGCAGCTGGAGGTGTTCCTCTGGTGAGAAGAATGACTTGGCACACTGCAGTTTGGTTCTTTTTAGATATTTCAATCCAACTTTTTTCCTGACACTTGTTCATATATACGTGTGAAAATCAAATGAATTTACATTTGCAGAGCGCACCAGCGATGAAGACAATGAACAGGGCCATGGGCAAGCTGTAGATTTTTTTTTTTGAACTTTTTGCAGTCGGAAAGGTTCCTACTGCCTTCTATATTAAGAGACAAAAGATGTCTGAAGTTACATGGTTACATATTTACAAAAGATGGGGGTTTGCCCAGAAGTGAAAGAACAACTATCCAAAGAAATCAAAGAGTCTGAGAAAAGTGTAAAATGAAACTATGCAACTCTTTCTTATTTCTATGGACTAATAGAGCAAAAATTTCCTTAAATCTTCTCTTCCAAGAATCAACTTCAGGCTTAACATTATTGAAGAGTAGATTGTTTCTTTCTTTCCAGATACACCATGCTCCACTAATAAAAACCTCCATAAACATTGGATCGTGCCATTGAATTCTTCCTTGTTCAATTATGTGCCCAACAAGATTTACTGAATGGGCAGGGCAAGAGCATGTGTTCTATGGTTTCTTCTGGAGGATTGACACACATTAAGCAATTGATATTTCTTCTGAATGGGCAGGGGAAGACCGGTCACCAGCCGCTCGGTCGGGAGAAACTCAACGTAACCATTAGTCCATAGGGATTGTCATCAATTACCAAAACCACACATGGGGCTCCATGTTATTTCAACGTGACCGAGCAAGACGGGCGCAGATCATGTCAGCCGCGTCCACACCGGTCGGGCGGCCGGTTGGCCCACGTGGCGGCGTGGTGAAGGGCGAGGGGAGGCAGGGGAGGCGAGGGATTTCCAGTGGTGGCGCCTCTTGGTGATGGTCACCGCCGGTGACCATCCCTATGCATGCCATGGACGGAATCATGCTAGTGTGAGGGATAGGAAGCTCAAAAAAGATGGGGTTTTCATTGGGCTCCGCTAAATTTAAAATCCAACTAGTTTGTAAACCAGAGTTTTGTCTATTCGAAACTTGGTAAACTAAAAAGTTTGGAAATTCAATACAGACAAAAACTTGCAGGGAATAAAATGGTAAGTTTTTGAAAAGATATTTTAAGATTTTCACCACTGGAAGTAGAATTCAAATAGCTACATTTTTGTAAACTATGGTTTTGGAAGAATTCAAACTTGGTAAAGCTTTTTTTTGAAAAACCAAAACCAGCTGAAAATGAAGATGGCCCTTTTGGGGAGTTTTTGACATGATCTGACCCTAGGGTTCTGGTCTGATGTTTATCTACCTCATAGGTGTCTATTCTGAGAATTGGGTCATTTTGGAAAAATAGTTGGTAAACTATTTTGGTTCAAGGTATTGAAAAATGCAGAAACAAAGGTCTGCATTTCAAGAGGTTGGCCCAAAGTGACTAGGCCATATTTGTGTATATTTGGTGTCTGGAGGTACTAGGGGTTACCCATGAATTTTTGTAGAAATTTCAGGGGCTTTTTCATGATGGTTCCTTTGTAAAGCTATGGTTTAGGGTTTTTCTTTAACTGGATAAAGAAAATACCCGAGGGCCATATATGTGGTTGGGATTTTTGGTGGAGGATCACCTCATGACATAGACTCAAAATAGAAGAACTCGGAAAGAAAATGTTCTCAAATCTGGCCATGGTTTGAAAATCAGAGAGTCGGATGGAAATCCAAATGAGAATTTGAAATTTGCAAATGGTTTTTGAGTTTTGTAAAAAAATTGAGAAGGTCCAAAATTTGGGTTGTGACACATTATTTGTTACATCAAATATGAAAAAAAAACATGCAATATCAATTATCCGTTCATCATCACGAGAAACACATGCAGCAAAAAAACTAGGCATGTATTCACCATCAGAATTACTGGAAACAACAACAACCTTACCATGACCATCAGATTTATTCCTAGGTTGGTTAGTACCCAAAATCACACATGGGGGGTCCATGTTATTTCAACGTGACCGAGCAAGGCGGGCGCAGATCATGTCTGCCGCATCCACGCCGGTCGGGTGGCCGGTTGGCCCACGTGGTGGCGCGGTGAAGGGCAAGGGGAGCGCCAGTGGCGGCGCCTCTTGGTGATGGTCACTGCCGGTGACCATCCCTATGCATGCCATGGATGGAATCATGCTAGTGTGAGGGCTAGGAAGCTCAAAAAAAGATGGGGTTTTCATTGGGCTCCGCTAAACTTAAAATCCAATAAGTTTGTAAACCAGAGTTTTGTCTGATTCGAAACTTGGTAAACCAAAAGTTTGAAAATTCAAAACAGGCAGAAACTTGCAGGGAATAAAAAGGTAATTTTTTGAAAATATAAATTTTAAGATTTTCACCACTGGATGTAGAATTCAAAAGGCTACATTTTAGTAAACTATGGTTTTGGATGATTTGAAACTTGGTAATGCAAAAATTTGAAAAACCAAAACCAGCTGACAATGAAGATGGCCCTTTTGGGGATTTTTTGATATGATCTGTGATGGGGATACGCCCCAGGAGGCCATCACCAAGCTCACTCGCCAGATGAAGAGGGCCGAAGGCGGTTCCAGTCGGCGGGCGACTGGGCCATGCGCCCTAGCGACTGAAGTCCGGAACGACTGGATCTGCAGAAGGCCCATGAAGAGTAGCGGCCCATACCTGTAAACCCTAACTGGCTGCCTATATAAAGCCAGCAGGGGCACCCCTTGAAGGGGCATCTCTCATTAGATACAATCTCCCCCTCCGCCTCCGGCGGCCACCACAAAGCAAGTCGCCTAATGCTGGCGACACTATGATCATAGTGATTTATAGTAGGACGTAGCGATCCTCCCGAGGGGACGTGAACCTGGGTACATCGTGTGCCAAACTCGTTTCCGGATTCTCCTACGCCGCCTTGCTCTACACTTCTCATGTGCTACCCGTAGCATCTGCAGTGGTTAAAACCTCGACAGTACGGCCACGGCAGATGGAATTCAATCCCGTCTCTTCCTCTCTCTTTTTTACTTATGTTTTGATTATTTAACTTGGGTCTAATCCTCTCCATGCATTGTATTAGCGTGTATGCTCTGCTACTCCACGTGAAAAGGCATCAAAGTTATATGATCAACTGTAGCCATGGAAGAGCGCAATTAAGCTGAGATGCGGCAGAGAGTCGGAGACAAACACAAGTCAAAGAAAAAGCCCACTCGACTACTCAACCCTATGAGTTCTCCGTTTTAATCACTATCTCCGTCTGTTGTTAATTATTCTATCAGTCAATTATTTGATTGGATCTAATCATCTGCATGATGTTTTGTGTGCATACACCCCTGGGTAATTGAGTCACGGGAATTACACCGAAGGCTTCATTAACGTATCCTGATGATGATTATCTTGTGAGCCCCCTTTTTTTTTTTTTTTTTTGCGGGAAATCTTGTGAGCCCCTTTGCCTTCACGCCGGCCTCCATCGTCCGGCCCGGCCGGATTCGGTTTGTTCTCGATTCCCACCTGAAACCTAGGCGAAGCCACATAGTCAAAACTAGAAGTAGCAGATATACAAAGTTAGGCGTAAATAATATGGACGCGTCTAGCGGGCGGACAGGTGCCGGATGGTAGTTCCTGGCGCCCCGCCCATTTAGGAAAGATTCTGTCGCCTCGATAGAAAAGGAACGAAAATAATCTGTCGTCAGTCTCCGCTCGATCGGTGCCCACCAGGCTCCACTTTCCATTGCCGAATCGCCCCCGCCCCATTCCCCGCTCCAGCCAGGAGCATCATCCCCGCCGGCCACGCGCATTGCCCCGGCCAACCGTGCTCGCCGCCGTCCAACCACCTAGAGTCCCCGCCGCCGACCTCCCCTCCAGACGCGCTCCCGCCGTCGGCTTCGCTCCAACGTGGGCAGGACGCCGGGTAGGTTCCCCATCTTCCACTGCACGAGCTCCGACCTGGATCCCCGCTGCCTGCCTCCTCCCATCCGCCGCCAACTTCCCCACGAGACCGTGCGCCTGTCTCAATCCTGCAGCTCGCGGAACCCAGGGGGGCAGGCGGCCATGTCGCTCCACTCGGCGCAACTCCCACTCCAGCACATGGCATTTGGTCCCAAGCGACCTCCCGCTGTGTCACACCCTTCTTCCGACCTCAAGCTCTCAATGGAACCCACGGCAGCCGGAGTTAGCAGTAGGGCATCATTTACTGGATGAAATCGGGAGGGATCGAGCGATACTCAGAAGATAATGGAGAGAGATGTGCACATACATTGAGTGGTCGGTCCCATGTGAAGGAGAAGTTTGGTACGGAGTACTTACCATGTGAAAAATAAAGGAGTATTTTGTTGCCTAAAATCATACTATAATAGTTGCTAAAAGTTGCTAGTTTCTTGCCTACCCGTAGTTTGTTGCCTAAAATAACATGTAGGTGCTATTTTGTTGCCTAAAATCATATAATAGTTGCTAAACATTTGCTCCGTCATTCCTCGAAAAAAAAAAACATTTGCTCTGTCGGGTATAAATGTTGCGTCGTTGGGCTAAAGTTGCTCCGGCACGAGACACGCAAGGGACATGATTGGAAGGATTGGTCGGCTTTGTTTCTCATTTTTTTTTGAGATGGATTCCTCGTTGTAGAAGAAAGGGGACAGAAGAGAAAACAAGAACATAGGAAAAGAGTAAAATAAATGTCGGGTTGTGCCCTTCATCCATCTGCTATAAAGTTGTGCACTACAATTGCACCATCGGGCATCAAAGTTGCTCTATCACACAACACAATTGCTATGTTGGCATCAAAGCAACTTTGATGCCCATCGGATCAATTTTAATGCCCTCCAAAGCAATTTTAGTGCATAACGGCGTAACTTTGGTGTCTGACAAAGCAACTTTGAAAAGACCAACTTTGGTGCCAGTTAGAGCAACTTTAGTGTCCATTAGAGGAACTTTGGTGCCTAACGATGCACCTTTGGTGTCCGACAAAGCAAGTTTTGTACATGACAAGGCAATTTCGGTGTCAGGAAGTGCTATTATATTGCTCAACAAATCAACTTTTAGCGCCCTACAGGGCATCTTTGGTGCGTATAAGCGCAACTTTCATGTCCAAAAGAGAAATTTTGGTGTGCGGCGACACAATTCTAGTGTGCCATAATGCCCAATAGGACAACTTTGATATCCGACGTCACAATTTTGGTGCCTGAAGACGCAACTTTGGTGTCCAACGACACAAATTTGGTGCCCGAAGGCACAACTTTGATGCCCAACAGAGAAAATTTTGTGCTGGTAGAGTAACTTTGGTGTCCGGCAACGCAACTTTAGTGCCGACTAAACAAGTTTTGTGTCCGATAGAGCAATTTTTCGTGTCAACAGAGCAATTCTCGTGCTCGACCCGACATTGTTTCCTATTTTCCTCTGTAATTGTTGTTTCTCTCGTTCATTTCTTCCCCAGCGAGCAATCCATCGAAAAAAAGACAGAAACAAAGCCAACCAATCCCTCCACCCTCACCCTTGCGTGCCTCGCGTACGTCAAAGTTGCTCTGCCGCACATCTGAGTTACTCTGTTGGCATCAAAATTGCTCCGTCGCGCACCAAAGTTGCTCTCTAAGACATCGAAATTGCTCTGTCGAGGACCGAAATTGCTCCGTCGGGCACAAAAATTGCTCAGTCGGGCACCTATATTGTGTTGTCGGGTACCAAAATCTGAAGTTGTGTACATATGTTACGAAGTTGCTCACGGATGTTTTGAACTTGGTGAGAGTTGTCGTGAACTAGTACAAGAACTCAGGTGTGAGAAAAAAGGGGCACAAGAAAAACATAGATAGACAGAGAACAAGAGGAAAAAACTCGGGTGTGAGAATTGCACCATTAGACTTCAAAAATTGCGCACCCGGGTTCTGTGTTGGCACAAAAGTTGCTTTACCAAGAACCAAATTTGCTCAGCTGTAAATCAAAATTGCTTCGTAGGGCACTAAAGTTGCTTCGCTGAACGCTACATTGTGAACCAAAGTTGTTCTGTCGGGCACCAAAATTGCTTTGTCGAGAGTCAAAGTTGCTCTTTAGGGTTCAAAATTACGCCGTTGGGCACCAAATTTGCAATGTTGCGCACCATAGTTACTCTATTGGTACCAAATAGCTCCGCGGGCACCAAATTTGCTCCACAGGAAGCAACTTTGGTGCGCGAAGAATAAACTAGATTCACAACAACGGAAGCAACTTTAGAATAACTAAAAGCAACTTAGCAGCATTCAGAACGAAGAAACAACTTTGATGCCCTACAAAATGACTTTGGTCCCGATGAAGTAAAGTTTGCAACGACGAAGCAACTTTGGTCTCAACGAAGCAAATTTCAGACAATTGATTATCTCAGCACGTAGTAATTGCTCGATTATCTCAATTTGTTGCCTCATTAGCCAAGTTATCGATCTGGTAAGTAACTCTATAACATCAATAGACAACTTTGTAGCACCGAGCACTAATTTGGGACGTCGGACACCAAACTTGCTCTTTTAGGCACCAAAGTTGCATCGTCTAACACCAAATTTGCTCTTTTAGACACATAAATTTCACCGTTAGATATCAAAGTTGTACCGTCTAGCACCATTACTCTTTTAGACATCAAAATTGCGCTTTTGAGCACCAAAGTTGCATCGTCCCACATCAAAAATATCTAGCTGCAGAAAGTTGACTTGTCGGGCAGCGTTCTCAGGCACTACTAGGCATAAAATTCCCTTTCTGCTTTGGAGCTTGCCCACGATGGAGCAGTAAGCTGCAACGTGGATCTCGCGAGATTTAGTCTCGCATCTAAGCCAGGAACCAACAAAGACAGATTACACAACAAACTGAAGCGATGCATAAACTGAACATGGATTGTGTAGCTTCAGGAGTGAAACTCATCGGCAAAATTCAGTCAACCAGCCTCCGGTGGAGCGAGAGGCCAGCGGCGCGATTCAGACGAGGTACATGGAGGGGATTCTAGTGTAGCAAGGGGTCGGGGTAGGTGCAGGCGGCGCGGTTGGGTTGGTCAGCCGGCGCAGGCAGCAAAGGCGCCACGCTGGGCTGGTCCGCCGGTGAAGGGAACCGGGTGGTCTGTTGGGGAGCCGGCGCGGGGCGTGCTGCGGTGTTCCCCGCCGGCGCATGGAGCCAGTGCAGCGCACTTGGGTGGTCCGCCGGCGAAGGGAGTCGTGGGCGGTCAGGCGAGCCTGAAACTGGCGATAAATGGTGGCGGAGTGCGATGTCGCTCTTCGCCGGAGCACCATGGCGGCGCGGGAGCACCAAAAATGAAGGAGACCCGGGGGAGAAACAGCGCCAGAGGAGAACGGTGGAGGGTTTCACGGCGGCGGAAGACATGCGCCGCGCAGGAGAGATGGATGGTTAATTGGGCGGCGGAGCATCCGTGGCAGAAGCTAGCCGAAGCCCGAAGGGATAGAGAGAAACAAATTTGTCTCTATGCACATGTGCTCGACTGGTCATACTTCGCTCGTTGCCAGCTTGTTTTGTCATATAGCGTGTGCGCCATCTGGCACGCGCCCGCTCAGAAGAATTTGGGAAATAATATCAGGTGATATCTGTTTGATTATTTTACGTGTCGATTTCTGTATTTCTGATTTTAATCTTTGCATACACAGAAAGCTGGTTTAGGACAATCATGGCGCACTCGCCACGCCGCGGACCTGCCGTCACGGACTGGCCGTCGCATACTCGCCTGGGGGCTCACCCGCCGTGGAATCATCGGAGCTGTCTCCGCCCACCGCCGACTCGCCCGCCACCGGCTCGCCTATCGCCGACTCGCCTAGCGTGGACTGGCCATACTCGGGGACTCCGCCCGCCGCCGACTCGCCTGCCACCGGCTCGCCTATAGCCGACTCGCCTAGCGCGGACTGGCCATACTCGGGGACTCCGCCCGCCGCCGGCTCGCCTATCGCCGACTCGCCTAGCGCGGACTGGCCATACTCGGGGACTCCACCCGCCGCCGGCTCGCCCGCCACCGGCTCGCCTATCGCCGACTCGTCTAGCGTGGACTTGCCATACTCGGGGACTCCGCTCGCCGCCGGCTCGCCCGCCACCGGCTCGCCTATCGCCGACTCGCCTAACGCGGACTGGCCATAGTCGGGGACTCCTCCCGCCGCCGACTCGCCTAGCGCGGACTGGCCATACTCGGGGACTCCGCCCGCCGCCGACTCGCCCGCCACCGGCTCGCCTATTGCCGACTCGCCTAGCGCGGACTGGCCATACTCGGGGACTCCGCCCGCCGCCGGCTCGCCCGCCACCGGCTCGCCTATCGCCGACTCGCCTAGCGCGGACTGGCCATACTCGGGGACTCCGCCCGCCGCCGGCTCGCCTGTCGCCGACTGGGCAAACTCGGGGACTCCGCCCGCTGCCGGCTCGCCTGTCGCCGACTGGCCTTACTCGGGGACTCCGTCCGCCGCGTTGACCACTGTCCGCTGCGTCGACCCTGTTGGAGATATGCCCAACAGGCAAAAATAAAATGGTTATTATAATATATCTTTGTGTTTATGATAAATGTTTGCATACCATGCTATAATTGTATTAACTGAAACATTGATACATGTGTGTTATGTAAACAACAAGGAGTCCCTAGTAAGCCTCTTGTATAACTAGCTTATTGATTAATAGATGATCATGGTTTCGTGATCATGAACATTGGATGTTATTAATAACAAGGTTATGTCATTAGGTGAATGATATAATGGACACACACCCAAATAAGAGTAGCATAAGATCACGTCATTAAGTTCAGTTTGCTATAAGCTTTCGATACATAGTTACCTAGTCCTTCGACCATGAGATCATGTAAATCACTTATACCGGAAGGGTACTTTGATTACATCAAACGCCACTGTGTAAATGGGTGGTTATAAAGATGGGATTAAGTATTCAGAAAATGTGAGTTGAGGCATATGGATCAAGAGTGGGATTTGTCCATCCCGATGACGGATAGATATACTCTGGGCCCTCTCGGTGGAATGTCGTCTGATTAGCTTGCAAGCATGTGACTGGTTCACAAGAGATGATATACCACGGTACGAGTAAAGAGTACTTGTCGGAGACGAGGTTGAACAAGGTATGGAGATACCGATGATCAAACCTCGGACAAGTAAAATATCGTGAGACAAAGGGAATCGGTATCGTATGTAAATGGTTCAATTGATCACTAAGTTATCGTTGAATATGTGGAAGCTATTATGGATCTCCAGATCCCGCTATTGGTTATTGGTTGGAGAAGAGTCTCAACCATGTCTCCATAGTTCACGAACCGTAGGGTGACACACTTAAGGTTTGATGTCGTTTTAAGTAGATATGTAATATGGAATGGAGTTCGAAGTTTTGTTCGGAGTCTCGGATGGGATCCAGGACATCACGAGGAGGTTCGGAATGGTCCGGAGAATAAGATTCATATATGGGAAGTCATTTTCCGGAGTTCGGAAAAAGTCCGGTGTTTTGACCGGAGCTTCTAGAAAGTTTTGGAAGGACCGGAATATTCCGGAATATTGTGGAAGGTTCCGGAAGTGTCCGGGATGACCCGGGCTGTCT
Source organism: Lolium rigidum (assembly GCF_022539505.1). Lineage (NCBI taxonomy): Eukaryota > Viridiplantae > Streptophyta > Magnoliopsida > Poales > Poaceae > Lolium > Lolium rigidum. The sequence continues at coordinate 71,623,776 of NC_061511.1, read as the reverse complement.
AAGGAAGTCCGGAGGGTTCCATAATAGGTGTATCCATGTTTTCCTTAAGGGTTAAGAAGTTTCCCCTAAGGCAGATTCGGATTTGGCAAAAGAGTTCTAGTTCTAGTAGGTTTCGGCTGACGAAAACCTACCGGAACTCTCCCAAACTTTGGGGGCAGGTCTTGGACGACCCAAGGACCTTTTCCACCTATAAAAGGAGGGCAAGGGGAGCCCCTAGAGGTGCACAAGTCGCAGCCCTAGCTCCCTCTCCCAAACCCTAGCCTCTTTCCTCCTCATACTACTCCCATAGCGCTTAGGCGAAGCCCTGTCGGAGTTCTCCATCACCACCGCCACCACGCCGTCATGCTGCCGGGATTCCGAGGAGGATCTACTACTTCCGCTGCCCGCTGGAACGGGGAGAAGGACGTCGTCATCAACACCGAACGTGTGACCGAGTACGGAGGTGCTGCCCGACTGTGGCACCGTCAAGATCTTCTACGCGCTTTTGCAAGCGGCAAGTGATCGACTACATCCACAACGAGATCTAATCTTGTAGGCTTTGGAAATCTTCAAGGGTTAGTCTCATGATCTTCTCGTTGCTACCATCTACTAGATTAGATCTTGGCTTGTTATTCGTTCTTGCGGTAGGAATTTTTTTGTTTTCTATGCTACGAATCCCATCAGTGGTATCAGAGCCGTGTCTATGCATAGATTGGTTGCACGAGTAGAACACAATTGTTTTGTGGGCGTTGATACTTTGTTGTCTTTAGTTCGTGTACTTTGCATCTTGCGGCATGGTGGGATGAAGCGGCTCGGGCAAACTTTACATGACCGCGTTCATGAGATTTGCTCCACGCTCGACATGCAACTTGTATTGCATAAGTGGCTTTGCGGGTGTTTGTCTCTCCCACCATAGTGAAGATTCAATTTACTCTTTCTATTGACAACACTAGTATCACCGTTGTGGTTCATGTTCGTAGGTAGATTGGATCTTACTCGAAAACTCTAAACCACGTAAAATATGCAAACCATATTAGAGGTGTCTAACTTGTTTTTGCAGGGTTTGGTGATGTGATATGGCCATGATGTGATGATGAATATGTATGAGATGATCATTATTGTATTGTGGCAACCGGCAGAAGCCTTATGGTTGTCTTTATATTTCATGTTGTAGTATTATTTCAAAGTAGTTGTAATAGTTGCTACACACGATGAACAACCATGAAGACGGCGCCATGGACCTTGATGCTACGTCGACGATGATGGAGATCATGCCCGTTGATGATGGAGATCATGTCCGTGCTTTGGAGATGAAGATCAAAGGCGCAAAGACTAATTAAAAGGTCATATCATATCACATATGAATTGCATGTGATGTTAATCCTTTATGTATCTTATCTTGCTTAGATCGCGACGGTAGCATTATAAGATGATCCCTCACATTAATATCAAGATAATAAAGTGTTCTCCCCTCGTATGCACCGTTGCTACAGTTCGTCGTTTCAAATCATCTCGTGATGATCGGATGTGATAGACTCTACGTTCACATACAACGGGTGTAAGCCATGTTTGCACACGCGGAATACTTGGGTTTGCTTGAAGAGCCTAGCATGTACAAACATGGCCTCGGAACAACGGAAACCGAAAGGTTGAACACGTGTCATATGGATGATATGATCAACATGTTGATGTTCACCATTGAAGCTACATCATCTCACGTGATGATCGGTTTTGGTGTAGTGGATGTGGATCGTGTACCACTTAACAACTATGAGGGATGTTGTATTAAGTGGGAGTTTATTAGTAATTAGATTAAAACTTGAACTAATTATCATGAACATAGTCTGAATAGTATTTTGAATTAAATTTGTAGAATTGGCATCCGTTTTCTACCATGCGATAGTCTTGTAATTGAGATTGAAATACTGTTAAGTCTGACAGGAAACTTTGCGGACTGGTACCGTATTGTTAAAGAATCAAGAAATTATTAAGTCCTATTGCAAACTTTTAATAAACCTCACATTGCTGATTCAAAGAACAATGGTTTCAATTAGTACCTAGAATCATCTTGTCTCCGTGAAACTTGAAGTTCAAATCTGTTTGAAAAGTAAGGAGCTGAATTTTTTGTTTTCAGAAATAAGCAAGGTATGAGATATATGTGATATCTAAGACCTTATTCCAAGGTGATAGAATATAATTTGGTGAGACTACATAAACTCATAAGTTTTATAGGAATGTACGAAGGTTGAAGACGCCAGGCATCACAATCCTCCAACTATTGGGGCACTAACGATATTCGCATATCCATGAAGTGATCGTCCTTAGTATGCACCGTTGGTAAGACTCGTCGTTTCTAAGCATCACGTGATGATCGGGTGTTATAGATTCTACGTGTGCATACAACGGGTGCAAGCCAGATTTGCACATGCGAATACTGAGGTTAACCTTTACGAGCCTAGCATGGACAGATATGGTCTCGGAAAGTCGTCATGATATGATGGATAAAATTATGAGTGAAATTGTTCATCATATTACAAAGTAACTAATAGTGAAATCTGGAACACTTGTCATATGATGATCAACTTCAAAATAAGAACCTCAAGGTTATTGGTATTTGACCAACAAACCTAGAAGTTATTGAAGGTGAAGTGTTTTCTGAGAATGAGGAAAGCTAAAAGAGAAACTACAAAAGATATTTTGGCGTGAAAGAAAGAAAAAGACTAGAAAGTCTAGCTCAGGTGTATATAGATGATATACATGTTATGGATGTATTCCTTGTTTGGTCACATAATAAAATTCTTGGGTATTTGTACCAGATTGGTTGGTATGAGATGTCATACAATACAACGCAATACAAGAATACGATTGCCTAAGTGACTAATAAGGAATATGGTAATAATGCACGTTTGGAACATAATAAAGTGTTATTATGTTTGTCGTTGGCATTCTACCTAGCCCTTAGAATTTATAATAAAGAACTTAATAAATTGTTATTTTGCTCTGGTCAAATGAAAAAAATGAGTTGTTCAAATTATGACATTACTCCATGTACGATGGATAAGTTATTATAAATCTTAATGGTAAAACACACATACGTAACACTGACGCTAAAATGCCATAAGGCAAATGATTTGAATTCCACTTATTTGTGGAACCGCCATTTAGGTCATGTTAGAGAGGAACGCATGAAGGAACTCCATGCAAATAGATTTTTGGAGTCATTTGATTTTTGAATCGTTTGGCGCTTGCAAATCTTTTCTAAAGAGAATGACTGAAATACCATTCATAGGCCAATAGTTGAACGGGCAACTAACTTAGTGGAAACATACATGATGATATATGTGGTTCACTGGGCATAGTTGTGTGCGGAGATTCTTCTACTTCATGCAAACTTCCAACAATGAATTGAGTATATATATGTTGATATATTCGGTAAGGAAGAAGTTTGAAACATTTGAATGGATTCAAATAAATTTCAGCATGAAGTGGAAATCATCGTAATAGAAAAGTCAAATATCTATGATTGGATCATGGTGGAAATATTTGAATTACGAGTTTTAGCGAACATCTAAGAGAGTTATGAAATTGTTCTACAACTCACGTTTCTTGGAGTATCATAGTGATGATGGAGTATCCGAGAGATGTATCCAAACCTTGTTGGGTCAATGATGAGATAAAATATTGATGCCATTATATTTTTGTGGATTATGCTTTAGAGACTACCGCTTTTACACTGAATAGAGCATCATCATGATCCGTTGAAATGACACCATACGAGTTATGGCATGGGTATAAATCCTAATAGTCCTTTCTTAAATTTTTGTATAAGTAAATAAGTTTACAACCAAAATTGGATGAATGTCTTTGTTGTTATCCCAGAATTGGGAATTCTTTCCACTATGAAGTAAAAGACAAAAGTGTTTGTTAATGTTACTTGCTTATTTTCAAGAAATTGTTTTCTAGCGAAGTATTTGAGTGGGAGGACAATAGTACTTAATGAGGTTTATGAACCTGAGCATAATGGTCAGAGTAGCGCAGCATCGGAAATAGTTCCGAAAGCGGCCACGGCGATCATAGCTCCCATGTCTACAAAGAGTTATAGTCATGGAGATCAAAGTACCTATTGAACCTTGTAGATGTGGTTTACTTTGTGATCAAATAAATGATTTGTGGACAAAGGATTTGAAAGATCGAGATGACGCCTAGAGGGGGGGGGGTGAATAGGCAATTACAAACTCTTGCGGATTTGTGTTGTAAGAATGCGGAATTAAACTAACGTTTAGTTTACAAGCACAAACCCTAAATATGCTAAGCTCAACTAAGTGTAACAATGGCAACTAGAGCTAAGCAAGATAGGCACAAGATATATGTAGCACAAGTGATAGCAAGATATATGTACTTCAAGCACGATGGCTATCACAAGGAAAGAGAGCTCGGGTATAGAAATAACCGAGGCACGCGGAGACGAGGATGTATTCCCGTGTTCCCTTCCTTTGCAAGAAGGTACGTCACGTTTGGAGGAGTGGAGGTCCACGAAGGATTCCCCGCGCCACGAAGGCTCACCCTATTCTCCGAACCACACCCACGAAGGATAATGGCCCTTTCCTTATGGTTAGCTTTTCCTCCACTCCGGAGATGGCAAGCTCCACAACCACTTCACAAGCTCCACGAAGGAGAAGCCCGGGCCTCTTCACAATCTTCTTGAAGAGATCACCGGAGCACCAACCGCCAAGCCAACTAGGAGGTCTCCCTCCAAGAGTAACAAGCTCACGGTCTCTCACTCGAACTAATCGTGGTGGAGAGCTCAACACTATGCAATGATGCAAAGCAAGAACACTAGAGGTGTTCAAGTCCTTCACTCTCAAATCCCACCCAAACAACAAATGCTAGGATGAGATTGGAGAGGAAGAACAATGGGGAAAGTCAACAAAAGACTCCAAGATCTAGTGTCAACACCCGGATTTTTAAGTCCGAATGCCTATTATGTCATACATCGCAATCCCAGGAATATTGTTGTTGCGAGGCATAATAGTTAAGTATCACAGTCATCATTCATTACAAACCATAAGTCTTACAAATTAGAAATCACATGATCCATATTACACGAATAGTTGATTTATTGATCAACGAACAAACACAAGTTCATAGTTCAACATAGCGGAAGCGTAAGATACAAGGACTCTCTAGTCCACAGGCCAACGCTTGACGTCGGAAGGCGCTTAGTTGTCGTAGGCGTCCTGCTGGTCATCTCCTTGGTCATCTTCATACTCTGGCCATTTGAATAGCCAGGGACAAAGCCGTGAGTACGTTGAGTACTCGCAAACTAATACTAATGTAAGTGCTAGACATTCTAGTATGGTTTGCTAAGCTCTAGTTTATTTGCATAAAGCTAGTTTTAGTTCACAAGGTTTGAGAAAAGCTTGTTCAAGTGCTAACTAACTCAAGTGGGAACATTAGTGTCATTCCCACCATTCAAGTGGTGATTTCAATTCAATCCACCACAAGTCATTTCACCATCATCTTTCAACATCATTTTCAAAGATATGACATCGGAAACTGTATGGCCTTTCCAACCGTCCGTAACCGTGGACGCGGCTATTCGAATAGGTTTACACTCTGCGAGAGGTTGCACACTTGTGCCACAACATTTGATTTCATCCGTCGGGATTTCCCCGAATTATCGTAACACGATGCGCGGATCATCAACCCTAACCTTTCACTTACAAATCCTAGTATGAGCACCTCTCCCCATGAGCTTGGCCTCCCGGTGAAGACCAACTGTCAGCTCGGGAACCGCACGAGGCTTGGGCCGGACATTCACCTCATTTCGCATCATATCATATCATTTCTTTTGTGGTAGAGGCAGCTTTCGGCATAACCCCGATGATGCTTGTTTAGAGGGAACCCATACTAAGACGCATAAACTTCCAGTTAAGCCCTACCCATAATCAGGTATTGTGGGGGTACTTGATAATTGGAAAGGTATCGCATTCAAACCAACATCATTGTTTATCAAAAATCACCATCTTCTCTTGTTCATATTCACCTTCAAAAATCATTCAATGGAATGCATCTTCATTCCAAGGTTTCAAAATCACTTCAAATTCATATTGTTCCCATCTAGAGTAGTCAAGTTTTAATTCATTAGCACTAGCTCTAATTCATGAGGGGTGCTAACTTGCTTTTGCTTGGAAGAGACTAACTCACTACTCTAGTAATCAACTTGTACTTTGACCAAAGTTAACTATAAAAGTAACTCATTTAGAAAACAAGTAAAAACTTGTAAAGTAAAAACTTGGGATGGGTTCACATAAGAAAAGATAAGAAACATGGTGCCTTGCCCCAAGGGGCTTTGCACTTTGCAAGAATATTAGCTTGCCTTGGTAGTTCTCAAACTGTTCCTCCTCCTCCTCTTGGTAGCAACCTTCTTCTTCGGCGTACTCTCCGATGCTACCGTCTAAATTGGGATACGAGTATAATTACTCACTAATTCAATGGCTATTCCATACATCACATACAACACACAAACTAGTCTATGCACACAAATAAATTAACTAGAGTGCATGGGTTGTGGGGTTTAAATAGAATTCACTTCTTTGTATTTCATATGTAAATGGTAGTTTCCATAGGGTTCTTGAGAAAATAATTTTCTCTCATTGAAATCTTCTTAAGATTTAATTTCTCAAACAATCATGGATGAACTCATATTGACCTAAGTCAAATGTTCATCATCATCATTTGGGAAAATGATTTAAATGAGGTAGATCACCTCATACTATTTAAATAACACTACATTTGATTTAAATCTCAAGTAATTCATATAAGAGAGTTTGGGACCAGGGGTCCAAACATCCCATGAATTCATATGAGACAAGTTTAAGTGAAGTGTAAGACTCCACATAATTTACTTTAATAGTTTTGGACAATATCAACTAGTTAAACTAGCCATAATATCCATTCCTTAAACTATGGCATGATCATACACAGTGACCACACCATTTTATTGCATAAACAATTAGTGTAAGTCAAATGTGAGCTATTAGAGTTGGAATTAACTTAATATCTATTTTGGTTGATTTTTAAGAATTATTTGAATAGGGAAAAGTCCCTGTCTTGTTATTTTTATCACATTTATTCTACAAAGAATCTGGCCATGAGGCCAGTGGCATTGGCTATATAATTTCAGTAGCTTTCCAACCATATAAAGTTCACTAAATTTGGTTTAGCCAATTTGAATCTATTGATTTTCAAAGTGGAGGCAGTATTGAAATTCATTTGCAATTTAATAAACTGGATTTGAATTAACAGGCCGGCGGGAAAACTAAACGGGCTGCCAGATTTAAAAATGGCCCAAACCAACCCAGTCCAGCCCACCACGGTCCACAGACGCGCGGGCTGCCTGACAGGGTGGGGTCCAGGCGTCAGTGGCTCATAACGCCCGAAGCGGTATGTTTTAAAGGGGAGCGTCGGATTAGAATCTAATCGAACGGCCGTGGTTCATCGTCGTCTCCGACGAGAACCCGACGGTGCGGCGGCGGCAGTAGGGGGTGGGAGAGCTTACGGCGGCTCCAGCTAGGGTTGGCAGTGTGCTTGACGAAGTTGTGGACGACGGCGGTTCTCCTGGTACAGGTGGCGTCGCCTGAGGTGGTCGGGATCGCCGGCGATTGCTGCAGGGCTTCCGCGGCGGTGAGCTTCCGATTCGCCCTTCTCCGGCGTGAATCAGGCGAACGGTGGGGTGGTTGAGTGGCAGTGAGAGGTGGGGAGTGAGCTGGTGTCGTTGATTTGGTCCAGGGAACCTCCTATTTATAGAATCGAGAGAGGGTTGCGGGGCAGTGAGGTGGGCGACATGGGCGCGGCTGCTCCGGCGAGCTATCGAGCTAGGCGAGGGCGCAGGTGTCTTCGTGGCGTCGCCACGGTCCTCTGGGTGGCGACAGCTTGGTCGGGGAGGGCCTGGCGGTGTCGCGTTTCTTCCATGTCCGTCGCGTCCGCGGCGGACCAGGGTTGGCTTCTCCGGCGACGGCGGGTGCGGGTCGTGGTCGAGAGCGTGTCCAACGGCGTCGCGGTGTCGAGTGCGTGCTCAAGGCGCTCGCAGGGGGTCCAGGGCGTGGGCGAGGTGGCTGCGCGGCGCGTGGCCAGTGCGCGTCCATGGCGCGCATGGTCGCGACGCGAGCGGCATGCCGGGCGATTTTGGGCGCGCGATCTCCGGCGAGCTACGGCGTCTACCTCGAACAATGGCCGGTGCTAGGTGGTGTAGGGGATGCGGTGGCACACGGTGGCGAGGTGGCCAGGGCAGGGGTGCAAGGATGAGAGGGGGAGAAGAACATGGCCGGCATGGTGTGTGCATGGCCATGGCTTGGTCTCCCTAGGGTTCTTCTTAGGTTTACTATGCTGGTGTTAGTGAGAGAGGGAACCAGGGGACCAATTGGTGTAGGTTGGGGTAGGTTAGTTAGAGTAGAATCACTATTTGCAATAGTGGGTAAATAGTGCCATATTTGGAAATTGTGAAAAATGTCTAAATTTGAAATAATTCAAATGGTGAATCTACTTGAAATGTGTGGATTTAGATAAGTTGTATTTGACCAGAGAGGAGTAGAGGTGGTGGTGGAATTTTTAGAATTCAAAAGTTTGCAAATTTGGCTAAGTGGGGAATGTTCCATCTGTTAAAAAGTTGGGACTTTGGATGAGCATGGCTCTTGATCCAAGATGATTTTGGCATGGTGATCTTCATCAAAGTTGTTCACCTTGATGTTTACTTTGAAATGGTGCAAGGAGTTAGCAAGAATTGGTTTGGGAAAATTGAATGGCAAGGGCTCAAAGTGGTGATCAGACTATAAATTTCAGTTTTGACCATTATCATATGTGAGTGGGATTTGTGTTTGAAATCCATTTGAATGGTGAATCTTTGATTCCAAAAGTTGTAATAAGTGTTTAATAACATTATTCAACTAATGGTGAAGACCAAATAGGTCTAGGGTCAAAATTTATAAAAATGCCATAGGGCATATGTGAGGGTTTTTAGGGTTTTGCATTTGATGGAATTTCTTCCTCTTTGATTTATTTGGTTGGTGATCTTCATATGATCACCCTAGGGTTTTAGAGCATATCAAATACAAGTAAAAGCAATCATCATGGCATATCACTCAAATGCACAAGTCCTATGCATGGTACTATATGCAAAAAGAAAAGTTTTTGTTGGTTTGAAATTTTGCTTTCTGGATTTCTCTAACTTTCTTTTTATTGAAATTTGGGGTGTTACAAACCCTTCCCCCTTACAAAAGATCTCGTCCCGAGATCGAAAAGAAAGTTAGGTACTAAAGAGATCTGGGTACTCCTTCATGAAGTCTTCGCGTTCCCATGTGGCTTCATCCTCGGTATGATTGCTCCATTGGATCTTCAGAAACTTGATGCTTCGGGTGCGGGTGGTTCGGTAAGCTTCTTCTAGGATGCGAATCGGCACCTCGCGGTAAGTCAGATCCTTGTTGATATCCACCGATCGGTGATCGATGTTCTTGAACACTTCGGTCTTCTCCGGGACTTCAAGGCATTTCCGGAGAAGTGAGATGTGAAACACGTCGTGCATAGCCGACATCTCTTCAGGCAACTCCAGTTGATAAGATACTTCACCTCGGCAACTGAGGACTTGGAAAGGTCCTACATAGCGAGGTGCAAGCTTTCCTTTCAGCTGAAACCTTTGCATTCCTTTCAAGGGGGATACCTTGAGATAGACGAAATCTCCGATCTCAAAGGTCATCTCCCGACGTCTCTTGTCGGCGTAGCTCTTCTGTCTGGATTGCGCCGTTTTGAGGTACTCTCGGATCTTGTGGACCTTCTCTTCGGCTTCACGAAGAACATCTGGGCCGAAAACTTGGCTCTCTCCGACTTCTGACCAGTTCAGGGGGGTACGGCACTTCCTTCCGTACAAGGCTTCAAAGGGGGCCATCTGTAGGCTGGCTTGGTAACTATTGTTGTAGGAGAATTCTGCGTAAGGTAGGCAGTCTTCCCACTTGGATCCGTATTCCAGTACGCATGCTCTAAGCATGTCTTCTAGTATCTGGTTTACTCTCTCAGTCTGTCCGTCGGTCTGAGGGTGATAGGCGGTGCTGAAATTTAGGCGAGTGCCTAGTCCTTCATGCACTTTCTGCCAGAACCTTGAGGTGAACTGTGATCCTCTATCTGACACTATCGATTTGGGGGTTCCGTGCAGAGCGACTATTCTGGAGATGTAAAGTTCAGCTAACTTGGGGCCTTGATAGGTGGTTTTGACGGCGATGAAATGGGCGACTTTGGTCAATCTATCGACAACTACCCATATGGAATCATTGCCTTTGCTGGATTTGGGCAGTCCGGTGATAAAGTCCATTCCTACGGAGTCCCATTTCCATTCTGGAATCTGAAGGGGTTGCAACAGTCCGGCGGGTCTTTGGTGCTCTGCCTTGACTCTCTGACAGATGTCACACTTAGCGATATAGCTACCGATCTCTCTCTTCATTCCGTGCCACCAAAATTGTTCTTTCAGATCCTGGTACATCTTGGTACCTCCGGGGTGGATTGAGTAAAGGGTGTCATGGGCTTTGATACGTCTCCGACGTATCGATAATTTCTTATGTTCCATGCCACATTATTGATGTTATCTACATGTTTTATGCACACTTTATGTCATATTCGTGCATTTTCTGGAACTAACCTATTAACAAGATGCCGAAGTGCCAGTTCCTGTTTTCTGATGTTTTTGGTTTCAGAAATCCTAGTAACGAAATATTCTCGGAATCGGACGAAATCAACGCCCAGGTTCCTATTTTCACCGGAAGCATCCAGAACACACGAGAAGGACCAGAGGGGGGGCACTGGGCCCCCAGACCATAGGCCGGCGCGGCCAGAGGGGGGGCCGCGCCGCCCTATAGTGTGGCCCCCCTGTCAGCCCTCCTGCGCCGCCTCTTCGCCTATTTAAAGCCTCCGTCGCGAAAACCCTAGGACGTTCGACGAAACCCACAGAAACCTTCCAGAGCCGCCGCCATCGCAAAGCCAAGATCTGGGGGACAGGAGTCTCTGTTCCGGCACGCTGCCGGAACGGGGAAGTGCCCCCGGAAGGCTTCTCCATCGACACCGCTGCCATCTCCACCGCCATCTTCATCACCGCTGCTGCTCCCATGAGGAGGAGTAGTTCTCCATCGAGGCTCGAGAGCTGTGCCGGTAGCTATGTGGTTCATCTCTCTCCTATGTACTTCAATACAATAATCTCATGAGCTGCCTTACATGATTGAGATTCATATGATGATGCTTGTAATCTAGATGTCATTATGCTAGTCAAGTGAGTTTTACTTATGTGATCTCCAGGAGACTCCTTGTCCCACGTGTGTAAAGGTGACGAGTGTGTGCACCGTGTGGGTCTCTTAGGCTATATTTCACAGAATACTTATTCACTGTTGAATGGCATAGTGAGGTGCTTATTTATATCTCTTTATGATTGCAATGTGTTTTGTATCACAATTTATCTATGTGCTACTCTAGCAATGTTATTAAAGTAGTTCTATTCCTCCTGCATGATGTAAAGGTGACAGTGTGTGCATCCGTGTTAGTACTTGGTTTATGCTATGATCATGATCTCTTGTAGATTATGAAGTTAACTATTGCTATGATAGTATTGATGTGATCTATTCCTCCTACATATGCATGAAGGTGACGAGTGTGCATGCTATGTTAGTACTTGGTTTAGTCTTTTGATCTATCTTACACTATAAGGTTACTAAAATATGAACATTAATTGTGGAGCTTGTTAACTCCGGCATTGAGGGTTCGTGTAATCCTACGCAATGTGTTCATCATCCAACAAGAGTGTAGAGTATGCATTTATCTATTCACGTTATGTGATCAATGTTGAGAGTGTCCACTAGTGAAAGTGTAATCCCTAGGCCTTGTTCCTAAATATCGCTATCGCTGCTTGTTTCTTGTTTTACTGCGTTACTCACTGCTGCAATACTACCACCATCAACTACACGCCGGCAAGCTATTTTCCGGCACCGTTGTTACTCGCTCATATATATTCATACCACCCGTATTTCACTATCTCTTCGCCGAACTAGTGCACCTATTAGGTGTGTTGGGGACACAAGAGACTTCTTGCTTTGTGGTTGCGGGGTTGCATGAGAGGAATATCTTTGACCTCTTCCTCCCTGAGTTCGATAAACCTTGGGTGATCCACTTAAGGGAAAACTTGCTGCTGTTCTACAAACCTCTGCTCTTGGAGGCCCAACACTGTCTACAGAAAAGGAGGGGGAAGTAGACATCAAGCTATTTTCTGGCGCCGTTGCCGGGGAGGAAAGGTAAAAGGTACTCACACTCCGGACCTCGGCTACTAAGCTATTTTCCGGCGCCGTAAGTACTCAAAGCAATTTACTTTAGATCCTGCAATTGCATCTTTTTGTTTCTTGTTTACACTAGTTTGGCATAATGGACAAGAATGATCTTCTTATTCTATTTCCTGATTTAAAACATGGATTGTTTGATGCGAAAATTAAAAAACCTATGGAATCTTATTTGCATGCTGGTAGTAATATTAGTATGAACACTTTGAACACCATTTTTGATAATAATATAGAAAGTTCTAAGCTTGGGGAAGCTGGTTTTCATGATCTTTTTAGTCCCCCAAGCATTGAGGAGAAAATTTACTTTGATGATACTTTGCCTCCTATTTATGATGATTATAATGATAGTGGTATTTTGTTGCCACCTACTATGGAGGATAAAGCTTTTTATGATTATACTATGCCTCCTACACTTGATGAGAATAATAATGATAGCTACTTTGTTGAATTTGCTCCCACTATTACTAATAAAATTGATTATGCTTATGTGGAGAGTAATAATTTTATGCATGAGACTCATGATAAGAATGCTTTATGTGATAGTTATATTGTTGAGTTTGCTCATGTTGCTACTAAAAGTTATTATGAGAGAGGAAAATATGGTTGTAGAAATTTTCATGTTACTAAAACACCTCTCTATGTGCTGAAATTTTTGAAGCTACACTTGTCTTATCTTCCTATGCTTGTTACTTTGCTCTTCATGAACTTGTTTATTTACAAGATCCCTATGCATAGGAAGCATGTTAGACTTAAATGTGTTTTGAATTTGCCTCTTGATGCTCTCTTTTGCTTCAACTACTATTTCTTGCGAGTGCATCATTAAAACTGCTGAGCCCATCTTAATGGCTATAAAGAAAGAACTTCTTGGGAGATAACCCATGTGTTATTTTGCTACAGTACTTTGTTTTATATTTGTGTCTTGGAAGTTGTTTACTACTGTAGCAACCTCTCTTTATCTTAGTTTTGTGTTTTGTTGTGCCAAGTAAAGTCGTTGATAGAAAAGTTCATACTAGATTTGGATTACTGCGCAGAAACAGATTTCTTTGCCGTCACGAATCTGGGCTAAATTCTCTGTAGGTAACTCAGAAAATTAAGCCAATTTACGTGCGTGATCCTCAGATATGTACGCAACTTTCATTCAATTTGAGCATTTTCATTTGAGCAAGTCTGGTGCCATTTTAAAATTCGTCAATACGAACTGTTCTGTTTTGACAGATTCTGCCTTTTATTTCGCATTGCCTCTTTTGCTATGTTGGATGAATTTCTTTGATCCATTAATGTCCAGTAGCATTATGCAATGTCCAGAAGTGTTAAGAATGATTGTGTCACCTCTGAACATGTTAATTTTTATTGTGCACTAACCCTCTAATGAGTTGTTTCGAGTTTGGTGTGGAGGAAGTTTTCAAGGATCAAGAGAGGAGTATGATGCAACATGATCAAGGAGAGTGAAAGCTCTAAGCTTGGGGATGCCCCGGTGGTTCACCCCTGCATATATCAAGAAGACTCAAGCGTCTAAGCTTGGGGATGCCCAAGGCATCCCCTTCTTCATCGACAACATTATCAGGTTCCTCCCCTGAAACTATATTTTTATTCCATCACATCTTATGTGCTTTGCTTGGAGCATCGGTTTGTTTTTGTTTTTTGTTTTGTTTGAATAAAATGGATCCTAGCATTCACATTGTATGGGAGAGAGACACGCTCCGCTGTAGCATATGGACAAGTATGTCCTTAGTTTCTACTCATAGTATTCATGGCGAAGTTTCTTCTTCGTTAAATTGTTATATGGTTGGAATTGGAAAATGATACATGTAGTAATTGCTATAAATGTCTTGGGTAATGTGATACTTGGCAATTGTTGTGCTCATGATTAAGCTCTTGCATCATATGCTTTGCACCCATTAATGAAGAAATACATAGAGCATGCTAAAATTTGGTTTGCATATTTGGTTTCTCTAAGGTCTAGATAATTTCTAGTATTGAGTTTGAACAACAAGGAAGACGGTGTAGAGTCTTATAATGTTTTCAATATGTCTTTTATGTGAGTTTTGCTGCACCGGTTCATCCTTGTGTTTGCTTCAAACAACCTTGCTAGCTTAAACCTTGTATCGAGAGGGAATACTTCTCATGCATCCAAATCCTTGAGCCAAACAACACTATGCCATTTGTGTCCACCATACCTACCTACTACATGGTATTTCCTGCCATTCCAAAGTAAATTGCTTGAGTGCTACCTTTAAACAATTCAAAATTTATCACCTCTGATTTGTGTCAATGTTTTATAGCTCATGAGGAAGTATGTGGTGTTTATCTTTCAAGCTTGTTGGGCAACTTTCACCAATGGACTAGTGGCTTCATCCGCTTATCCAATAATTTTGCAAAAAGAGCTGGCAATGGGATTCCCAGTCCCAAATTAATTAACAAAAATAGACACTCCTCCATGGTATGTGATTGTTGGACGGCACCGAAGGATTCGGTTAGCCATGGCTTGTGTAAGCAAAGGTTGGGAGGAGTGTCATCATAATAAAACTAAAATAAAAAGGCACTCCTTCATGGTATGAGATTGTTGGCAGGCACCCGAGGATTCGGTTAGCCATGGTTTGTGAAAGAAAGGTTGGAAGGAGTGCCATCCAAAAATAAAATAAAATGGGAGCCGCTCTTTGAAGGTTTGTCCGGCAAGGGGGTTAGAGTACCCGCTACCATTCGTTGACAACAACATACACCTCTCAAAACTTTATTTTTATGCTCTCTTTATGTTTTCAAAATAAAAGCTCTAGCACAAATATAGCAATCGATGCTTTCCTCTTTGAAGGACCATTCTTTTACTTTTATTGTTGAGTCAGTTCACCTATTTCTCTCCACCTCAAGAAGCAAACACTTGTGTGAACTGTGCATTGATTCCTACATACTTGCTTATTGCACTTATTATATTACTCTATATTGACGATATCAATGAGATATACATGTTACAAGTTGAAAGCAACCGCTGAAACTTAATCTTCCTTTGTGTTGCTTCAATGCCTCTACTATGAATTATTGCTTTATGAGTTAACTCTTATGCAAGACTTATTGATGCTTGTCTTGAAAGTACTATTCATGAAAAGTCTTTGCTTTATGATTCAGTTGTTTACTCATGTCATTACCATTGTCTTGGATTGCTGCATTCATTACATATGCTTTACAAATAGTATGATCAAGGTTATGATGGCATGTCACTCCAGAAATTATCTGTGTTATCGTTTTACCTGCTCGGGACGAGCAGAACTAAGCTTGGGGATGCTGATACGTCTCCGACGTATCGATAATTTCTTATGTTCCATGCCACATTATTGATGTTATCTACATGTTTTATGCACACTTTATGTCATATTCGTGCATTTTCTGGAACTAACCTATTAACAAGATGCCGAAGTGCCAGTTCCTGTTTTCTGCTGTTTTTGGTTTCAGAAATCCTAGTAACGAAATATTCTCGGAATCGGACGAAATCAACGCCCAGGTTCCTATTTTCACCGGAAGCATCCAGAACACACGAGAAGGACCAGAGGGGGGCACTGGGCCCCCAGACCATAGGCCGGCGCGGCCAGAGGGGGGGTCGCGCCGCCCTATAGTGTGGCCCCCCTGTCAGCCCTCATGCGCCGCCTCTTCGCCTATTTAAAGCCTCCGTCGCGAAAACCCTAGGACGTTCGACGAAACCCACAGAAACCTTCCAGAGCCGCCACCATCGCGAAGCCAAGATCTGGGGGACAGGAGTCTCTGTTCCGGCACGCTGCCGGAACGGGGAAGTGCCCCCGGAAGGCTTCTCCATCGACACCGCTGCCATCTCCACCGCCATCTTCATCACCGCTGCTGCTCCCATGAGGAGGGAGTAGTTCTCCATCGAGGCTCGGGGCTGTACCGGTAGCTATGTGGTTCATCTCTCTCCTATGTACTTCAATACAATAATCTCATGAGCTGCCTTACATGATTGAGATTCATACGATGATGCTTGTAATCTAGATGTCATTATGCTAGTCAAGTGAGTTTTACTTATGTGATCTCCGGAGACTCCTTGTCCCACGTGTGTAAAGGTGACGGTGTGTGCACCGTGTGGGTCTCTTAGGCTATATTTCACAGAATACTTATTCACTGTTGAATGGCATAGTGAGGTGCTTATTTATATCTCTTTATGATTGCAATGTGTTTTGTATCACAATTTATCTATGTGCTACTCTAGCAATGTTATTAAAGTAGTTCTATTCCTCCTGCACGATGTAAAGGTGACAGTGTGTGCATCCGTGTTAGTACTTGGTTTATGCTATGATCATGATCTCTTGTAGATTATGAAGTTAACTATTGCTATGATAGTATTGATGTGATCTATTCCTCCTACATATGCATGAAGGTGACAGTGTGCATGCTATGTTAGTACTTGGTTTAGTCTTTTGATCTATCTTACACTATAAGGTTACTAAAATATGAACATTAATTGTGGAGCTTGTTAACTCCGGCATTGAGGGTTCGTGTAATCCTACGCAATGTGTTCATCATCCAACAAGAGTGTAGAGTATGCATTTATCTATTCTGTTATGTGATCAATGTTGAGAGTGTCCACTAGTGAAAGTGTAATCCCTAGGCCTTGTTCCTAAATACGCTATCGCTGCTTGTTTACTGTTTTACTGCGTTACTACTGCTGCAATACTACCACCATCAACTACACGCCAGCAAGCTATTTTACGGCACCGTTATTCTTGCTCATATATATTCATACCACATGTATTTCACTATCTCTTCGCCGAACTAGTGCACCTATTAGGTGTGTTGGGGACACAAGAGACTTCTTGCTTTGTGGTTGCGGGGTTGCATGAGAGGGATATCTTTGACCTCTTCCTCCCTGAGTTCGATAAACCTTGGGTGATCCACTTAAGGGAAAACTTGCTGCTGTTCTACAAACCTCTGCTCTTGGAGGCCCAACACTGTCTACAGGAAAAGGAGGGGGAAGTAGACATCAGGCTTCTTGCAGGATGACTTGTTTCAAGTCAGAGTCCGATGGTACGCAGAGACGTTCTTTGTACCAAAGAATTCCGGCTTCGTCTACGGTGAATCCTGGGGCTTTTCATGCGGCTATCTGTTTCTTGATTCCATCAATGCTAGCGTTGTCTTTTTGGGCTTCCTTGATCTGACCAACCAAGGTGGGTTGCAGTTCTATGCTGGCTAGGAATCCTTCACTAACAAGTTCAAGTCTGAACTGTTCAAACTGTTGATGTAAGCTGGGCTGTTCGGTTGCGAGCATGGAGTTCAACTAGCACGGCAGTCGACTCAAAGCATCCGCTACCACATTGGCCTTGCCGGGGTGGTAGTGAATCTCCATGTCGTAATCCTTGATCAATTCGATCCATCGGCGTTGTCTCATGTTCAGCTCCTTCTGGGTGAATATGTATTTGAGGCTTTTGTGGTCGGAGTAGATCTCGCATCGATTACCCATGAGGTAATGACGCCAAACTTTCAAGGCTAAGACCACGGCTGCAAGCTCGAGGTCATGGGTTGGGTAGTTCGTTCATGTTGCTTGAGTTGTCTTGAAAGGTAGGATACAACCTTGCCTTCTTGCATAAGCACGCATCCAAGTCCAGTCTTGGAGGTGTCGCAATATACGTCAAAAGGCTTTGCGATATCTGGCATGATCAGGATTGGGGCTGTTGTCAGTCTACTCTTGAGCTGTTGAAAGCTCTCCTCGCATTTGTCGGTCCACTCAAACTTTCTGTCCTTTTTCAGCAGTTGGGTCATTGGTCGAGCGATGCTCGAAAAACCTTCTACAAATCTGCGGTAGTATCCGGCTAATCCAAGAAAAGCGCGGACCTCGGTTTGTGTGGTTGGGGCTTGCCATTCCATAACAGTTTTGATTTTGGCGGGATCTACGGCAATTCCTCCTGCGGACAAGATGTGTCCGAGGAATCCAACTTCTTCCAGCCAAAACTCACATTTGCTAAACTTGGCATACAACTTGTGCTGTCTAAGGGTTTCTAGGACAATCTCCAAATGCTGTTCATGTTCCTCTTCGGACTTGGAGTAGACCAGAATGTCGTCGATGAAAACAACGACAAATTTGTCCAAAAAGTTTATGAAGATCTTATTCATGAGATTCATGAAATAAGCGGGGGCATTGGTCAATCCAAACGACATGACGTTGTACTCATATAACCCATATCTGGTGGTAAAGGCAGTTTTTGGAATGTCGGTGGCTCGGATCTTCAGTTGATGGTATCCAGTTCTAAGATCTATCTTGGAGAAAACTCGGGATCCGGTGAGTTGGTCAAACAAGTCTTCGATCTTGGGTAAGGGGTATTTGTTTTTGATGGTGACATCGTTAAGCTTACGATAGTCCGTGCATAAACGATTTGCACCATCTTTCTTGTCGACAAACAAGACGGGGGATCTCCAGGGGGATGCACTTGGTCTAATCAAACCTTTGGCTAACATGTCATCTATTTGCTTCTTCAGCTCCACAAGCTCGGTTGCGTTCATGCTGTAGGCTCTCTGGGCGATGGGTCCAGTTCCGGGGATAAACTCGATGATAAACTCGATATCCCGATCCGGGGGCATACCGGGTAGATCATCCGGAAACACATCAGGGTAGCGGCAAACGACCCTGATTTGATCCAGAGTTGGCTTGGATACACTTTGGTTGCAGGTAAATTTTCTGGGTAGTTTTTCAGAGACGTGCTCAACTACGATACCGGTGCTGCTAGTCATGGTTATGGCTTTCTTGGCGCAGTCTATCAATCCATTGTTCTTGGACATCCAGTCCATTCCCAGGACAACTTCCAAACCTTTGGTTCCAAGTATGATGAGATTGGCATAGAAATCTACATCATGGATTTTGATTGGCACATTTTTGCAAAATTTTCGGGCTTTGGTGGTTGATCCGGGGATTTGGACTATCATAACATGCTTCAAACTGAGGGGTTGAATTTTACTTGTTGATGCAAAGTCTTCGGTGACAAAGGAATGAGATGCTCCGGAATCAAACAACACTCTGGCAGGGATGTGGTTGACAGAAAACATACCCAGTACAACATCTGGTACTTCCTGGGCTTCTTCAGCGTTCATGTGGTAGAGGCGGCCGTTGCGGTTGTTGGGGTTGTTGGGGGTGAACTTCTTGCCGGTGGAGACACGGCGTTGCTGCTGAGCGAGGTGCAGCGGTGTTGCCGGCGAGCTTGGCAAGACGCTTGGGACACTCGTTGGAGTAGTGCCCCACTACACCACACTCATAACAAGTGATAGTGGTCTTGTCCTGCTTGTTCGCAACGGGAACGGCATTGCTTCCGGTTACGGGAGCGGTGTTGGTGTTGGTGTTGTTGTTGTTAGGGGCTCGGGGTGGAGCGCGGTTGTAGTTGTTGTTGTTGTTGTAGTTGTTGTTGTAGCCTCCCGGCTTGGAGTTTCCTCCACTCCGGTTCTGATAACCGGGGCGAGAGTTCTGCATTTGTGGCTTGTTGTTTCTCGGAGTGAAACCTCCGCTTGAGCTAGGGCGAAACTTTTGGGGGTGGCTTGATCCACTTTGATTCGCCATGCGGCGCTTGCGGTTCTCATTGGCTTGGTTTAACTTGCCCTCCATCTGGATGGCGGAGTCAACAAGGGCTTCGAGGTCGGCGAAGGGGATGTTGACGAGGACAGTCTGCATCTCATCATGCAGTCCATTCAGGAATCTCTCCTTCCTCTTCTCAACGGTGTCAGTCTCATCAGGGGCATACCGTGACAAAGTGAGAAACTTGTCGCGGTATTCAACCACCGTCATGCGACCTTGTTTCAGCTCACGGAATTCATCCCTCATCTTCTTCATAAGACCCGGGGGTACATGGTACTTGCTGAACTTGAGTTTGAAATCCTCCCAAGTCATGAATTGACCTCCGTTCATGGCACGGGTGCTTGTCCACCAAGCGCGGGCTGGTCCAGCGAGATAGTGAGTGGCGAACAAGACTTTCTCGTTGGCTTCCACTCCGGCTACCTCCAGATTGTTCTCCACAGTCTGGAGCCAATCGTCGGCATCGAGGGGTTCTTCGGTCTTGCTAAATACCGGAGGGTTGGTGTTTTGGAAGTTCTTGAGCTTGGATCCGGGGTGGTCATGATTTCCATGGCCTTGATTGGCGATGTTCTGCAAGGCGATGAGGTTGGCTTGGCGTTCGGCTCTTTCGGTTTCCCGGTCTGCAAGCATGGTTTGCAGCAGTTGCAGCATCGCGTCGTTGGTGCGATTGGGAGGGGCCATCTGAAGATATAGCAGATCATGAGATAAGAGGGAACATTCTATGGTTCATTTTGGTTAAGTTTGAAAAGCATTCGAAAACTTGTAATCTTTTCATGACAAACATAACATTCATTCATTCAGGCAACACATAGTACAAACTACACACATACTCCATGGTTTTAGGAACCATACTCCTGCTACGATACAAGGGACGGGATACAACTCACACCTACTATAAGTGGAACTAGTGCAACTACTCCTCATCATCGATATCGATCGGGACGTAGTCGTCGGGTCCTGCCTCCAGAAACTCGTAGTCCTCCTCCTCGGTGTTCTCGTCATCCTCAAAGTCGTTGTCGTCGCTCAGGAAGGCGTCTCCTCCCCGAATGTCGATGCCTCCATCGTCATCCTCCAGCTGACGAATCTGATTCTCCTGGGCCTTGACAGTGGCCTCAAGTGACGCGATCCGGGCGCAAAGGCGACGAATCGTAGCGTCCTTCTTGGCACGCTGCTGGCGAAGGCTCTTGCGGTCGTTGTTGAGTAGCTTGATCGCCTCACCCTGCTCGGTGATGTGAGCATGGGTCTGGTTCGCGTAAGCGCGAGAGGCGTCGAGGTCCTTCTGAGTCTGGTAGAGCATGAAGTCCAGGTGCTCAGCATGGTGCCTCAACTCCGGGTGCGGCTGCAGCTCCATGGGCACTCCCGCAGCATCACACCTCACAAGGTGGGCGTAGCGAGAGGCGAGGATGCGCACCATGTTCTGTCCACAGAGGCACGCAAGTGCCTCCTGTAGGCCACGTGCGAGTCCGTCGAGCCAGTTGCTCTCGCGGAAGGAGAAGAGGATCCTCTCAGAAGTGGGAGGCTCCATCTTGCCCCTCAAGTCGGCAGTGATCACCCACTGCAACTCTCCTCCGGGCGTGTCGTCCAGCTGAACCCCGTGAAACTCGGGGTGTGGGCGCCCAAGGAAGTCAGAGACGGCGTTGAGGTCGTGCTCGAAGATCAAGCTTCCTCCGTTCCCAAGCTGGTAAAACTTGGTGTTGATGGGTTCATTCGGCTCCATCTGAAAGAGAATTGGATGAGTAAGTTAGAGAGTGCAAAGTGTGGCAAAATTTTAAGTTGAGTCAAATAAGATAGAACATGATTCATCAAATTTTGGCAAAGTCTCCAAGACAAGAGGGTAGAAATTTTTCACAAATAGTTTCTTTCATTTGATTTCAAAGCTAAGTTTTTCAGAACACCCATTCTAACTAAGGTCTTCTAAGGTCAAACAATAGCTCTGATACCAACTTGTCAACACCCGGATTTTTAAGTCCGAATGCCTATTATGTCATACATCGCAATCCCAGGAATATTGTTGTTCCGAGGCATAATAGTTAAGTATCACAGTCATCATTCATTACAAACCATAAGTCTTACAAATTAGGAATCACATGATCCATATTACACGAATAGTTGATCTATTGATCAACGAACAAACACAAGTTCATAGTTCAACATAGCGGAAGCGTAAGATACAAGGACTCTCTAGTCCACAGGCCAACTGACGTCGGAAGGCGCTTAGTTGTCGTAGGCGTCCTGCTGGTCATCTCCTTGGTCATCTTCATACTCTGGCCATTTGAATAGCCAGGGACAAAGCCGTGAGTACGTTGAGTACTCGCAAACTAATACTAATGTAAGTGCTAGACATTCTAGTATGGTTTGCTAAGCTCTAGTTTATTTGCATAAAGCTAGTTTTAGTTCACAAGGTTTGAGAAAAGCTTGTTCAAGTGCTAACTAACTCAAGTGGGAACATTAGTGTCATTCCCACCATTCAAGTGGTGATTTCAATTCAATCCACCACAAGTCATTTCACCATCATCTTTCAACATCATTTTCAAAGATATGACATCGGAAAGCTGTATGGCCTTTCCAACCGTCCGTAACCGTGGACGCGGCTATTCGAATAGGTTTACACTCTGCAGAGGTTGCACACTTGTGCCACAACATTTGATTTCATCCGTCGGGATTTCCCCGAATTATCGTAACACAGTACGCGGATCATCAACCCTAACCTTTCACTTACAAATCCTAGTATGAGCACCTCTCCCCATGAGCTTGGCCTCCCAGTGAAGACCAACTGTCAGCCTGGGAACTGCACAGGGCTTGGGCCGGACATTTACCTCATTTCGCATCATATCATATCATTTCTTTTGTGGTAGAGGCAGCTTTCGGCATAACCCCGATGACGCTTGTTTAGAGGGAACCCATACTAAGACGCATAAACTTCCAGTTAAGCCCTACCCATAATCAGGTATTGTGGGGGTACTTGATAATTGGAAAGGTATCGCATTCAAACCAACATCATTGTTTATCAAAAATCACCATCTTCTCTTGTTCATATTCACCTTCAAAAATCATTCAATGGAATGCATCTTCATTCCAAGGTTTCAAAATCACTTCAAATTCATATTGTTCCCATCTAGAGTAGTCAAGTTTTAATTCATTAGCACTAGCTCTAATTCATGAGGGGTGCTAACTTGCTTTTGCTTGGAAGAGACTAACTCACTACTCTAGTAATCAACTTGTACTTTGACCAAAGTTAACTATAAAAGTAACTCATTTAGAAAACAAGTAAAAACTTGTAAAGTAAAAACTTGGGATGGGTTCACATAAGAAAAGATAAGAAACATGGTGCCTTGGCCCAAGGGGCTTTGCACTTTGCAAGAATATTAGCTTGCCTTGGTAGTTCTCAAACTGTTCCTCCTCCTCCTCTTGGTAGCAACCTTCTTCTTCGGCGTACTCTCCGGTGCTACCGTCTAAATTGGGATACGAGTATAATTACTCACTAATTCAATGGCTATTCCATACATCACATACAACACACAAACTAGTCTATGCACACAAATAAATTAACTAGAGTGCATGGGTTGTGGGGTTTAAATAGAATTCACTTATTTGTATTTCATATGTAAATGATAGTTTCCATAGGGTTCTTGAGAAAATAATTTCCTCTCATTGAAATCTTCTTAAGATTTAATTTCTCAAACAATCATGGATGAACTCATATTGACCTAAGTCAAATGTTCATCATCATCATTTGGGAAAATGATTTAAATGAGGTAGATCACCTCATACTATTTAAATAACACTACATTTGATTTAAATCTCAAGTAATTCATATAAGAGAGTTTGGGACCAGGGGTCCAAACATCCCATGAATTCATATGAGACAAGTTTAAGTGAAGTGTAAGACTCCACATAATTTACTTTAATAGTTTTGGACAATATCAACTAGTTAAACTAGCCATAATATCCATTCCTTAAACTATGGCATGATCATACACAGTGACCACACCATTTTATTGCATAAACAATTAGTGTAAGTCAAATGTGAGCTATTAGAGTTGGAATTAACTTAATATCTATTTTGGTTGATTTTTAAGAATTATTTGAATAGGAAAAAGTCCCTGTCTTGTTATTTTTATCACATTTATTCTACAAAGAATCTGGCCATGAGGCCAGTGGCATTGGCTAGATAATTTCAGTAGCTTTCCAACCATATAAAGTTCACTAAATTTGGTTTAGCCAATTTGAATCTATTGATTTTCAAAGTGGAGGCAGTATTGAAATTCATTTGTAAATATTTAAACCAGATTTGAATTAAAGGGCCGGCGGGAAAACTAAACGGGCTGCCAGATTTAAAAACGGCCCAAACCAACCCAGTCCAGCCCAGCCACGGTCCACAGACGCGCGGGCTGCCTGACAGGGTGGGGTCCAGGCGTCAGTGGCTCATAACGCCCGAAGCGGTATGTTTTAAAGGGGAGCGTCGGATTAGAATCTAATCGAACGGCCGTGGTTCATCGTCGTCTCCGACGAGAACCCGACAGTGCGGCGGTGGCAGTAGGGGGTGGGAGAGCTTACGGCGGCTCCAGCTAGGGTTGGCAGTGTGCTTGATGAAGTTGTGGACGACGGCGGTTCTCCTGGTACAGGTGGCGTCGCCTGAGGTGGTCGGGATCGCCGGCGATTGCTGCAGGGCTTCTGCGGCGGTGAGCTTCCGATTGGCCCTTCTCCGGCGTGAATCAGGTGAACGGTGGGGTGGTTGAGTGGCAGTGAGAGGTGGGGAGTGAGCTGGTGTCGTTGATTTGGTCCAGGGAACCTCCTATTTATAGAATCGAGAGAGGGTTTCGGGGGCAGTGAGGTGGGCGACATGGGCGCGGCTGCTCCGGCGAGCTATCGAGCTAGGCGAGGGCGCAGGTGTGTTCGTGGCGTCGCCACGGTCCTCTGGGTGGCGACAGCTTGGTCGGGGAGGGCCTGGCGGTGTCGCGTTTCTTCCATGTCCGTCGCGTCCGCGGCGGACCAGGGTTGGCTTCTCCGGCGACGGCGGGTGCGGGTCGTGGTCGAGAGCGTGTCCAACGGCGTCGCGGTGTCGAGTGCGTGCTCAAGGCGCTCGCAGGGGGTCCAGGGCGTGGGCGAGGTGGCTGCGCGGCGCGTGGCCAGTGCACGTCCATGGCGCGCATGGTCGCGACGCGAGCGGCATGCCGGGCGATTTTGGGCGCGTGATCTCCGGCGAGCTACGGCGTCTACCTCGACAATGGCCGGTGCTAGGTGGTGTAGGGGATGCGGTGGCACACGGTGGCGAGGTAGCCAGGGCAGGGGTGCAAGGATGAGAGGGGGAGAAGAACATGGCCGGCATGGTGTGTGCATGGCCATGGCTTGGTCTCCCTAGGGTTCTTCTTAGGTTTACTATGCTGGTGTTAGTGAGAGAGGGAACCAGGGGACCAATTGGTGTAGGTTGGGGTAGGTTAGTTAGAGTAGAATCACTATTTGCAATAGTGGGTAAATAGTGCCATATTTGGAAATTGTGAAAAATGTCTAAATTTGAAATAATTCAAATGGTGCATCTACTTGAAATGTGTGGATTTAGATAAGTTGTATTTGACCAGAGAGGAGTAGAGGTGGTGGTGGAATTTTTAGAATTCAAAAGTTTGCAAATTTGGCTAAGTGGGGAATGTTCCATCTGTTAAAAAGTTGGGACTTTGGATGAGCATGGCTCTTGATCCAAGATGATTTTGGCATGGTGATCTTCATCAAAGTTGTTCACCTTGATGTTGACTTTGAAATGGTGCAAGGAGTTAGCAAGAATTGGTTTGGGAAAATTGAATGGCAAGGGCTCAAAGTGGTGATCAGACTATAAATTTCAGTTTTGACCATTATCATATGTGAGTGGGATTTGTGTTTGAAATCCATTTGAATGGTGAATCTTTGATTCCAAAAGTTGTAATAAGTGTTTAATAACATTATTCAACTAATGGTGAAGACCAAATAGGTCTAGGGTCAAAATTTATAAAAATGCCATAGGGCATATGTGAGGGTTTTTAGGGTTTTGCATTTGATGGAATTTCTTCCTCTTTGATTTATTTGGTTGGTGATCTTCATATGATCACCCTAGGGTTTTAGAGCATATCAAATACAAGTAAAAGCAATCATCATGGCATATCACTCAAATGCACAAGTCCTATGCATGGTACTATATGCAAAAAGAAAAGTTTTTGTTGGTTTGAAATTTTGCTTTCTGGATTTCTCTAACTTTCTTTTTATTGAAATTTGGGGTGTTACATCTAGATCCCAAGAGTTCCCCTCACTTAGAGAAGAAATGGTTTGGTGGAAGTGTAGATCTAGATCTCCTCTCTTAGATCCCTCAAAAATGAGCAAGAATCATGGGGGGAGACAAGAGAGAGAGCAAGTTCTTCAAAGGCAACAATGGAGGTGAGAGAAAGGGAAGAACTAATTTCGCCCAAGGTGCAAGAAGCCTATTTATAGCTAAAGGGGAAAAATTGCTGTTGGGGGGAAAAGACAGAAAATCGCGCAGAAAAAATAGTCAGAAAAACGGCCCAGCCGGCTGCCAGGCCGGCCGACCGGAAATGGCGCTGATCAGCCCAGCAGGGGGTCCGGCCGGGCCGGCCCAGCAGCCGAGCGAGGCGGTGCGCCCGCTGTGCGGCGGATAGGGCAGGGCCGCACGGGGGAGCTGGCCGCGCCGGGCAGTGGGCCGCGCGGGGGAGAGGCCCAGCCGGCTGTCTGCCCGGTCGGGCCGGGGGGCGCGCCGGGGGCTCCGGTAGGCTGCCGGCACTTGGGCCGGATGGGGCAGCTCGGCCCACGGGATCCCGCCCGGATGGCACAGGCGCCCGGGCCGGTTTCGACCGGGTGGGCCGGCGGCTGGGCCGGTCCGGCCGGCTGGCCTCTTGCCCCTTTTTCTTTTTTTCTTTTTATTCTTTTCTCCTTTTCCTTTTTCTTTAATAACAAATGCTCCCGAACTCCGATTCGAATGAAACCAATTTTGTTTGGAAGATAGCTATCCAATAGAAAGTGAAAACACACAAGTCTGTAGGACGGGATTTTATCATGAATATAAAAGGTAGAACCTTATATCATGAATAACCGGTAAAATCACCCAACCTCGAAAACGCAATAGAAGATGCATGCGGATTCCGTTTTCGATGAACTTGGGCTTGTTGTAAAGCTAGCAACAAGCTCAAGAACCTCACACAGGGAAACACCAAGAAGCAATAGGGATATGCAAAGTATGCAAAGGATTGAGCTCCCTAAGACGATGTGATCAAGTTACCCAACCGAAAGCCCCTCTTAATAGTGCGGCTATCTATCCTATAATCCGGTCTCCCATCAACCACCTTGAGACCGGTAAAAGGAAAACCTATCAAGGCCATACCTTTGCCTTGCGCATCCCGCTTGATCTTGATGATAGCTCTTCAAGCTCCACTCAAGCCGGAGTGCCTCACTTGATCATCGTTGCTTCGTGAAGACTCACAAATGCTCCCCCATACACCATGATGGGAAAGCTCCATTGATGCACATCTTCACATGTCCATTATCACCACATGGACGACAAGCTTCAAGTATGTGATCCACTTGAGATGCTCATCTTGAACTTGCACGACTCAACCTTGTATCTTCTCATACTCTCTCATACTATCTTGAGATGTATAAAGAATTCTTCACTTGGAATCAAGCTCTCAAGATCTTGGTCATTCATTGCTTATCACATAGGATAGAGCATGGCTAATATTGAGTTCCACATAAGAACTCTATCTTCATTTCTTCTTCTTGATCATATCACATATATATCTTCAAATCGATGATCTTGATGCCAATACACAAGGTATATCTTTATCTTCATGACATCCATACTTGAATCCAACGCATGGAGTACAAGTAGTACCTATGGAATATTCCTTCATATAAACTCAATGAAAACATTAGTCCATAGGGGTTGTCATTAATTACCAAAACCACACATAGGGGCAATATACCCTTACAATCTCCCCCATTTTGGTAATTGATGACAACCACAATAAGAGGGTTTATATAATGAATATTAGAGACAAGTACGCAACTTATCCGAGAATAAGTTGTATACAAGAGGTTGTATTTGATATGGTCAAGTAACACAAAGCTACTATCCCATATCAAAACCAACTCTACTCACACAACTACAACTAATGCAAGGGATGTGAGTAGAACCAATATATATAGAGCAAACTCCCCCACAATGTATGCACGTGTGATGAACATGAATTCATTGCATACATTGTCAAGATTAACCTTTGGGACAATTTCCACTATATATATACAACCATGCAAGACATATAAATATGGAATGCATGAGAGGAAAAACACTTAAGCACAAACCAAACTTAAGTATAAAACCATTCCCTTAAACCCTCTAAACTTCTCCCCCATTGGCATCGAGTGCCAAAATGGGTGAAAAATTTAGAAAGCCAATATAATGTGAGTTCCTCCCCAAGGTGTGCACTTCTCATAATTTGAGTGGAATCAAATGCACATATCCAATGATGAATATTTGAAGGAAGTCAAACTATATTGAGGATCAAAGATTGCACAAGGATAACATGGTGAATGAAGCTTTAACAAATAAAGCAAGCAATCAAAGAACCAACTGGACAAACAAAGATTCATGATAAGAGAGATATAGTGCTCTAAAAATAAGGAAGCTCCCCAAGGTTCGTGCATAATTTATAATGTTTGCATTTGAATACAATATGCATAAACATGGAATCCTCACTCCCTCTATATCATTTAGAACACAATGATAACGCGTGAAGCACACGTCCGTTGGGAACCCCAAGAGGAAGGTGTGATGCGTACAGCAGCAAGTTTTCCCTCAGAGAGAAACCAAGGTTATCGAACCAGTAGGAGATGAAGGCCACGTGAAGGTTGTTGGTGGAGGAGTGTAGTGTGGCGCAACACCAGGGATTCCGACGCCAACGTGGAACCTGCACAACACAATCAACATACTTTGCCCCAACTTAACAGTGAGGTTGTCAATCTCACCGGCTTGCTGTAAACAAAGGTTTAAACGTATGGTGTGGAGAATGATGTTTGCTTGTAGAAAACAACAGAGAACAGAGATTGCAGTAGATTGTATTTCAGATGTAAAAGAATGGACCGGGGTCCACGGTTCACTAGTGGTGTCTCTCCAATAAGATAACTAGCATGTTGGGTGAACAAATTACAGTTGGGCAATTGACAAATAGAGATGCACATACATATATCATGATGACTACTATGAGATTTAATCAGGGCATTACGACAAATTACATAGACCGCTATCCAGCATTCATCTATTCCTAAAAAGTCCACCTTCGGGTTAGCATCCGCACCCCTTCCAGTATTAAGTTGCAAACAACAGACAATTGCATTAAGTATGGTGCGTAATGTAATCAACACAAATATCCTTAGACAAAGCATTGATGTTTTATCCCTAGTGGCAACAACACATCCACAACCTTAGAACTTTCACGTCCCTGTCCCAGATTCAATGGAGGCATGAACCCACTATCGAGCATAAATACTCCCTCTTGGAGTTACAAGTATCAACTTGGCCAGAGCCTCTACTAGCAACGGAGAGCATGCAAGAACATAAACAACACATATATGATAGATTGATAATCAACTTGACATAGTATTCAATATTCATCGGATCCCAACAAACACAACATGTAGCATTACAAATAGATGATCTTGATCATGATAGGCAGCTCACAAGATCTAAACATGATAGCACAAGAGGAGAAGACAACCATCTAGCTACTGCTATGGACCCATAGTCCAAGGATGAACTACTCACGCATCAGTCCGGAGGCGGGCATGGTGATGTCGAGCCCTCCGGTGATGATTCCCCTCTCCGGCAGGGTGCCGGAGGCGATCTCCTGAATCCCCCGAGATGGGATTGGCGGCGGCGTCTCTGGAACTTTTTCCGTGTCGTGGCTCTCGGTAATAGGGTTTTCGCGACGGAGATTTTAAGTAGGCGGAAGGGCAGAGTCAGAGGAGGCACGGGGGCCCCACACCATAGGCCGGCGCGGCCCCCCCTTGGCCGCGCCGCCCTATGGTTAGGGTGCCTCGTGGCCCCACTTCGTATCCTCTTCGGTCTTCTGGAAGCTCCGTGGAAAAATAAGACCCTGGGCGTTCGTTTCGTCCAATTCTGAGAATATTTCCTGTGTAGGATTTCGAAACCAAAAACAGCACAAAACGAGAGCTGGCGCTTCGGCATCTCGTTAATAGGTTAGTGCCGGAAAATGCATATAAATGATGTAAAGTGTATATAAAACATGTGAGTATTGTCATAAAACTAGCATGGAAAATAAGAAATTATGGATATGTTTGAGACGTATCAAGCATCCCCAAGCTTAGTTCCTACTCGCCCTCTAGTAGGTAAACGATAACAAGGATAATTTCTGAAGTGACATGCTGCTATCATAATCTTGATCAGTACTATTGTAAAGCATATGAGATGAATGAAGTGATTCGAAGCAATGGTAAAGACAATGATTAAACAACTGAATCATATAGCAAAGACTTTTCATGAATAGTACTTTCAAGACAAGCATCAATAAGTCCTGCATAGGAGTTAACTCATAAAGCAATAAATTCTTAGTAGAAAGTTTTGAAGCAACACAAAGGAAGATATAAGTTTCAGCAGTTGCTTTCAACTTCAACATGTATATCTCATGGATAATTGTCAACACAAAGTAACATGATGAATGCAAATAAGCAAGTATGTAGGAATCAATGCACACAGTTGACACAAGTGTTTGCTTCTAAGATCGAAAGAAGTAGGTAAACTGACTCAACATAAAGTAAAAGAATGGCCCTTCGCAGAGGGAAGCATGGATTACTATTTTTGTGCTAGAGCTTTTATTTTGAAAACATGGAAACAATTTTGTCAACGGTAGTAATAATTCATATGTGTTATGCATAAGACATCCTACAAGTTGCAAGTCTCATGCATAGAATACCAATAGTGCTCGCACCTTGTCCTAATTAGCTTGGATTTACATGGATTATCATTGCATAACATATGTTTCACCCAAGTGTCACAAAGGGGTACCTCTATGCCGCTCTGTACAAAGGTCCAAGGAGATAAATCGCACTTGATTTCTCGTTTTTGATAGATCTCAACTAAGGACATCCATACCGGGACAACATAGAAAACGGATAATGGACTCCTCTTTAATGCATAAGCATTCAACAACAGATAATATTCTCATAAGAGATTGAGGATTAGTGTCCAAACTGAAACTTCCACCATGATTCATGGCTTTAGTTAGCGGCCCAATGTTCTTCTCTAACAATATGCATACTCAAACCATTTGATCATGATAAATCGCCCTTACTTCGGACAAGACGAACATGCATAGCAACTCACATGATATTCAACAAAGGTGTAACAGATTGACGGCGTCCCAGAAACATGGTTACCGCTCAACAAGCAACTTATAAGAAATAAGATACATAAGCTACATATTCTTTACCACAATAGTTTTTAAGGCTATTTTCCCATGAGCTATGTATTGCAAAGACAAGGAATGAAATTTTTAAAGGTAGCACTCAAGTAATTTACTTTGGAATGGCAGAGAAATACCACATGGTAGGTAGGTATGGTGGACACAAATGGCATAGGTTTTGGCTCAAGGATTTGGATGCACGAGAAGTATTCCCTCTCAGTACAAGGCTTTGGCTAGCAAGGTTGTTTGAAGCAAACACAAGTATGAACCGGTACAGAAAAACTTACATAAGAACATATTGCAAACATTATAAGACTCTACACTGTCTTCCTTGTTGTTCAAACACTTCACCGGAAAATATCTAGACTTTAGAGAGACCAATCATGCAAACCAAATTTCAACAAGCTCTATGGTAGTTCTTCATTAATAGGTGCAAAGTACATGATGCAAGAGCTTAAACATGATCTATTTGAGCACAACAATTGCCAAGTATCAAATTATTCAAGACGATATACCAATTACCACATGAAGCATTTTCTGTTTCCAACCAAATAACAATGAACGAAGCAGTTTCAACCTTCGCCATGAACATTAAAAGTAAAGCTAAGAACACCAGTGTTCATATGAACGAGCGAAGCGTGTCTTTCTCCCACATAAAGAATGCTAGGATGCGAGTTTATTCAAACAAAAACAAAAACAAAAGCAAACAGACGCTCCAAGTAAAGCACATAAGATGTGACGGAATAAAAATATAGTTTCACTAGAGGTGACCTGATAAGTTGTCGATGAAGAAGGGGATGCCTTGGGCATCCCCAAGCTTAGATGCTTGAGTCTTCTTGAAATATGCAGGGATGAACCACGGGGGCATCCCCAAGCTTAGACTTTTCACTCTTCTTGATCATATTGTATCATCCTCCTCTCTTGATCCTTGAAAACTTCCGCCACACCAAACTCAAAACGAACTCATTAGAGGGTTAGTGCATAATCAAAAATTCACATATTCAGAGGTGACATAATCATTCTTAACACTTCTGGACATTGCCCAAAACTACTGAAAGTTAATGGAACAAAGAAATCCATTCAACATAGCAAAAGAGGCAATGCGAATTAAAGGCAGAATCTGTCCAAACAGAACAGTCCGTAAAGACGAATTTTTTAGAGGCACTTAACAGGCTCAGATGAAAAAGCTCAAAACTAATGAAAGTTGCGTACATATCTGAGGATCACGCACGTAAATTGGCAGATTTTTTTGATTCTTCTACAGAGAGATCTACGCAAATTCGTGACAGGTAGAAATCTGTTTCTGCGCAGCAATCCAAATCTAGTATCAACTTTACTATTAAAAACTTTACTTGGCACAACAATGCAATAAAGTAAAGATAAGAAGAGGTTGCTACAGTAGTAACAACTTCCAAGACTCAAAAAAACAGTAGTAAAAAGATACATGGGTTATCTCCCAAGAAGTGCTTTTCTTTAACGCCTTTCAGCTAGGCGCAGAAAGTGTGAATCAAGTATTATCAAGAGATGAAGCATTAACATTCTTACCAGGGGAGTTGGGAGTTTTCTCAACAATGCATTGTATCTTGTCTATGTAAGTAACTCCTCTTTCGTTGCTCTTAGGCTTACTATCCTCATCAAACAAATTTTCAGGAACAAGCCAAGCATAGTTATTTTCTAGAGCTTCATGCATCCCTAGGAGTTTATGAGGTATTGGTATTTTCATCTCCCCCTCATAGTTGGTTTTATTAGTATATTTTAGCCTATCATTTTCCCTCCTTTCAAGGATATTTTCAAAATTGGTACACAAGCCTAGCATCTTATGTCGAATAAAAACTTTCCTAGCTTCTCTAGCTACATCACCAAATTCTTTAAGAAGGGTTTCTAAAACAAAATCTTTCTTCTCTCCTTCTTCCATATCACCAAGTGTAAGAAACATATGTTGCATTATTGGATTAAGATTAACAAATCTAGCTTCCAACATGTGCACTAAAGAGGCAGTAGCAATTTCATAATTAGGAGCAAGTTCTACCAAGGATCTATCTTCAAAATCTCCAGCCTTACTAACATGAGTGAAAAATTCTTCTATATTATCTTTTCCAATAATACACCCACTTCCTACCAATATATCTCACTAGTAGGAAAACCCTTATAGGCGGAGCTTAGTTCTGTGGCGCACCATTAAAAATGCGCCACAGAAATTTTATTTTGTGGCGCACCAGGCAAGGTGCGCCACAGAAATAGCTTAATTTTGTGGCGCACCAGCGAACCGTGCGCCACAAAAACTTGGTGGGCCCCACAACCTGTCACCCCCAATCATTGGTTTTACTATTTCTATGGCGCACGTACCCCAGTGCGCCACAGAAATTCCTTATTCTGTGGCGCACAGCAGCAGTGCGCCACAAAAATAAGCTATTCTGTGGCGCAGCTTGCCTGGTGCGCCACAGAAATAAGGTATTCTGTGACGCACTGTGTTCGGTGCGCCACAGAATTAGTGAACCAGATATACAAAAGTGAGCCAACCTCCCACCTGCCAC
>NC_061511.1:71569015-71589793 GCF_022539505.1 Lolium rigidum | reverse complement strand
AAGCCCATTGGGGATGCCTATGTCAGCAGGGTGATGGAAGGACGTGGACGATGAAGGACTTGTACAAGCCGTTCCCGGAGCCGCTCAAGAAGACGTCTCGTTGACCGAGGCCGGTGTGCCTAGCATTACTTTGAATCGATGGACAATTTGTACCGTGTTGTAAACTTAACTTGCTTAATTTGCTCGAAACGGTGGTCGTCGTTGTTGTACTTCAATTACTATTGTAGTCGTTATCGTTGAACCATATTACTTATGTGATACCGATGCTATATGTGTTTTAGGTTTATTATTATTTCCTTGCTTTAATTCTTTGTGAATTTGTATGCATGTGAACCCTCTAACTCTTTCCATTGCGTTATATACTAATATGCCTTGTGTCCATAGAGATGACGTACTACGTCGTGTTCGAGGGGCGGGTTCCAGGAGTGTACGAGGAGTGGGAGGAGTGCAAGAAACAGGTGCACAAGTTCGGCGGCAAGCTGCTACCAAGGGTACCCGACTAGACACGAGGCGGTTGCCAAGTGGAGGAAGCACCAGTCGAACAAGAGCAAGATGAAGATGAAGACCTTCCTTGTGCTCTCGCTCTTGCTCACCATCGTCGCGGCGGTACTCTATTTCATCCTAGTGTAGGCGGCGGCCGGTGTCACTTCGTTTGTATCTAGAGATGATGAGAACTTAATTAATTTGCATGGATTATGAGTTGTATGGAGCTATATGTATAACTCGATCGGGCTCTAAGTAATGTGATGATGATATGATGATTATATATGTCCATATTATATTTGTCTATATTATATCAGTATATAACCTGTATACTGTGTATAAAACCAGTATAAAACCTGTATAATACACCAGGGAGCACAAAATCGAGTATACCTGTAGATTGCTCTGTGGTGCACCAAAACATAATTCTGTGGCGCAGCTATATCGCATGCGCCACAGAACTACTTATTTCTGTGGCGCACCGGACCTAGTGCGCCACAGAAACCTTAATTCTGTGGCGCACGGCCAGGTGCGCCACAGAAACCTTATTTTTGTGGCGACGTTTCTGTGGCGCACCTCCCGTGCGCCACAGAATCCCATTTTCGTGCGCCACTGATGAGGCTTTTCCTACTAGTGTCTTTCAGAGTGAACTTAGGAGGAAGCATGATTAAATAAACAAAAGGTAAATAAAGTAAATGCAAGTAACTAATTTTTTTTGTGTTTTTGATATAAAGAAAGCAAACAAGACAAATGAAATAAAGTAAAGCAACTATTTTTTTTG
The DNA here is from genome assembly GCF_022539505.1 of Lolium rigidum. Taxonomy (NCBI): domain Eukaryota; kingdom Viridiplantae; phylum Streptophyta; class Magnoliopsida; order Poales; family Poaceae; genus Lolium; species Lolium rigidum. The sequence continues at coordinate 71,588,529 of NC_061511.1, read as the reverse complement.
TGTTTTTGATACAAAAGAAAGCAAACAAGACAAATGAAATAAAGTAAAGCAACTAATTTTTGTGTGTTTTTTATATAAGAAAACAAACAAAACAGAAAGTAAAGCAAGACAATAAAGAAAGTAAAGAGATTGAATGTGAGAGACTCCCCTTGCAGCGTGTCTTGATCTCCCCGGCAACGGCGCCAGAAAAAGAGCTTGATAACGCGTGAAGCACACGTCCGTTGGGAACCCCAAGAGGAAGGTGTGATGCGTACAGCAGCAAGTTTCCCTCAGAAAGAAACCAAGGTTATCGAACCAGTAGGAGATGAAGGCCACGTGAAGGTTGTTGGTGGAGGAGTGTAGTGCGGCGCAACACCAGGGATTCCGGCGCCAACGTGGAACCTGCACAACACAATCAAAATACTTTGCCCCAACTTAACAGTGAGGTTGTCAATCTCACCGGCTTGCTGTAAACAAAGGATTAAACGTATGGTGTGGAGAATGATGTTTGCTTGTAGAAAACAACAGAGAACAGAGATTGCAGTAGATTGTATTTCAGATGTAAAAGAATGGATCGGGGTCCACAGTTCACTAGTGGTGTCTCTCCAATAAGATAACTAGCATGTTGGGTGAACAAATTACAGTTGGGCAATTGACAAATAGAGATGCGCATACATATATCATGATGACTACTATGAGATTTAATCAGGGCATTACGACAAATTACATAGACCGCTATCTAGCATGCATCTATGCCTAAAAAGTCCACCTTCGGGTTAGCATCCGCACCCTTTCCAGTATTAAGTTGCAAACAACAGACAATTGCATTAAGTATGGTGCGTAATGTAATCAACACAAATATTCTTATACAAAGCATTGATGTTTTATCCCTAGGGGCAACAGCACATCCACAACCTTAGAACTTTCTGTCACTGTCCCAGATTCAATGGAGGCATGAACCCACTATCGAGCATAAATACTCCCTCTTGGAGTTACAAGTATCAACTTGGCCAGAGCCTCTACTAGCAACGGAGAGCATGCAAGAACATAAACAACACATATATGATAGATTGATAATCAACTTGACATAGTATTCAATATTCATCGGATCCCAACAAACACAACATGTAGCATTACAAATAGACGATCTTGATCATGATAGGCAGCTCACAAGATCTAAACATGATAGCACAAGAGGAGAAGACAACCATCTAGCTACTGCTATGGACCCATAGTCCAAGGATGAACTACTCACGCATCAGTCCGGAGGCGGCCATGGTGATGTAGAGCCCATAGAATGAATATTGAAGTAGTTCAATATAAAAATATTAAGAAAGTGTTCTTTTCCATGAGAAGGTTTAACAAAACTTGAGTGTATTTGACACTCAATGAGTAAAAACACATGAGTGATTATAGATCACGAATAAAATGTACACAATCAGATGTCCTGTGCTCTAAAGTGTTATGAGCATGTACCAGAATGATTCATGTGATGATCATTGGACGACAGTAAGAATATCCTTGAGTACTTTAGAAGAACCAATAATATATATAGTTTTGTACGGGGTAATGACAAACAAATCGCTGTAAAGTGTTGCACCGATATAAGTTTGATCACATATAAAATGAATTTCAAATCTCAATTAGGCTAAGTGTTGTTTAAAAGGTAGCACATTGCTAGATTTAGAAGAGTTCTAAATATTATGACGGATTCTACAAAACAAGGCAGCGTATGTCATTGTTTTGACAATGATTGAGGATGTTAAGTCAAGAAGTTCTTTGAGAACTTGGTGTAGTTCCGATAGTGTGAGAACTTTGAAGCTATATTGTGTGTGACAATATTAGTGACATATTTCAGACCGCGGAATAAAGGTTCCACCAGAAGACCAAACATATTTAATGCCGACTCATTTGAAAAATGAGTGATGCGTGAAGACGCAAATGAATTGCAAAATACATAGGTTTCTGAGCATGTCAGATCCGTTGACTGAAACCTCTCCCGTGAGCAAAACATGATAAGCACCAGAAGGCCAAGGTGTTATATCTTTACAAATGTAAACTAGATTATTGACTCTAGTGCAAGTGGGAGACTGTTGGAGATATGCCCAAGAGGCAATAATAAAATAGTTATTATAATATATCTTTGTGTTTATGATAAATGTTTGCATACCATGCTATAATTGTATTAACCGAAACATTGATACATGTGTGTTATGCAAACAACAAGGAGTCCCTAGTAAGCCTCTTGTATAACTAGCTTGTTGATTAATAGATGATCATGGTTTCGTGATCATGAACATTGGATGTTATTAATAACAAGGTTATGTCATTAGGTGAATGATATAATGGACACACACCCAAATAAGCGTAGCATAAGATCACGTCATTAAGTTCAGTTTGCTATAAGCTTTCGATACATAGTTACCTAGTCCTTCGACCATGAGATCATGTAAATCACTTATACCGGAAGGGTACTTTGATTACATCAAACGCCACTGCGTAAATGGGTGGTTATAAAGATGGGATTAAGTATTCAGAAAGTGTGAGTTGAGGCATATGGATCAAGAGTGGGATTTGTCCATCCCATTGACGGATAGATATACTCTGGGCCCTCTCGGTGGAATGTCGTCTGATTAGCTTGCAAGCATGTGACTGGTTCACAAGAGATGATATGCCACGGTACGAGTAAAGAGTACTTGTCGGAGACGAGGTTGAACAAGGTATGGAGATACTAATGATCAAACCTCGGACAAGTAAAATATCGTGAGACAAAGGGAATCGGTATCGTATGTAAATGGTTCAATCGATCACTAAGTTATCGTTGAATATGTGGGAGCCATTATGGATCTCCAGATCCCGCTATTGGTTATTGGTCGGAGAAGAGTCTCAACCATGTCTGCATAGTTCACGAACCGTAGGGTGACACACTTAGGGTTTGATGTCGTTTTAAGTAGATATGAAATATGGAATGGAGTTCGAAGTTTTGTTCGGAGTCTGGGATAGGATCCAGGACATCACGAGGAGGTTCGGAATGGTCCGGAGAATAAGATTCATATATGGGAAGTCATTTTCCTGAGTTCGGAAAAAGTCCGGTGTTTTGACCGGAGCTTCTAGAAGGTTTTGGAAGGACCGGAACAGTCCGGAATATTGTGGAAGGTTCCGGAAGTGTCCGGGATGACCCGGGTTGTCTAAGAAAGTCCGGAGGGTTCCATAATAGGTGTATCCATGTTTTCCTTAAGGGTTAAGAAGTTTCCCCTAAGGCAGATTCAGATTTGGCAAAAGAGTTCTAGTTCTAGTAGGTTTCGGCTGACAGAAACCTACCGGAACTCTCCCAAACTTTGGGGGCAAGTCTTGGACGACCCAAGGACCTTTTCCACCTATAAAAGGAGGGCAAGGGGAGCCCCAAGAGGTGCACAAGTCGCAGACGTAGCTCCCTCTCCCAAACCCTAGCCTCTCTCCTCCTCATACTACTCCCATAGCGCTTAGGTGAAGCCCTGTCGGAGTTCTCCATCACCACCGCCACCACGCTATCGTGCTGCCGGAATTCCGAGGAGGATCTGCTACTTCTGCTGCCCGCTGGAACGGGGAGAAGGACGTCATCATCAACACCGAACGTGTGACCGAGTACGGATGTGCTGCCCGACTGTGGCACCGTCAAGATCTTCTACGCGCTTTTGCAAGCGGCAAGTGATCGACTACATCCACAACGAGATCTAATCTCGTAGGCTTTGGAAATCTTCAAGGGTTAGTCTCATGATCTTCTCGTTGCTACCATCTACTAGATTAGATCTTGGCTTGTTATTCGTTCTTGCGGTAGGAACTTTTTTGTTTTATATGCTACGAATCCCATCAGACCCCGCTCTCCACAGCGCATCTCTGTCCGCCGCGTCGACCTTTGTCCGCCGCGTCGACCCCTCTCGCCATAGCGTGACCCTGTCCGCCGCACCGACCTTGTCCGCTGTGTCGACTCTTTGCTCCTATCATTCGAGTCACCAAAGAGGGTACGTTGCCAAGCTGCACGACTCACCACTGGGTGCCTCTCCCGCATGGGTAAAATCTTTACGCCTTTGTCAACCTTTGAGAAGAGCGACTCGCAACGGCCAAGTAGTGCGAACGAGTATTCTCTAACAGAACCTCGGATCGTCCACGAAAAAAGCTAACCGGGAGCCATCATTGGAGTCGCATGCACGACTGGCCTTCCGGGCCAAGACAAATGGCAGTGCTACATATACAGCACCCTGCCCTCCTCTACCTTAGGAAGTGCGACTCGCGGAGGCCAAGTACTGCGACTGGGTAATTCGCAAAACGGAGCCACAACTCGTCCAGGAAGAACGCCCAGACGAGAGCCACATTTGGGGTCGCCATGCGACTGGCCCACCGGGCCACGACGAGTTGGCTCGCTACTGAACAGCGCAATAACTTTGCCCTCATCTACCTTAAGTAGCGCGACTCGCCATGGCCACGTACCGCGACTGGGGACTCCGCAAAACGGGCCCCAAGTTCGTCCAGGGAAAGCGCCGAGCTGAGAGCCTCCTTTGGGGTCGCCAAGCGATTGGCCTCCCGGGCCACGATGAGCGGGCACGCTAAAACATGAACAGCGCACGAATCACAAGTCATTGCTTTACGTCAATCGCCGGTCTCCCGACCTCGCCATTCGCCACGTTCGGGGACTCGGCGCGCTACAGACGGTGCTACTCGCCAGTCGCCCGACCTCGCCATTCGCCACGCTCGGGGACTCGGCGTGCTACAGACAGCGTCACTCGCCGGTCGCCCGACCTCGCTATTCGCCAAGCTCGGGGACTCGGCGCGCTACAGACAGCGCTACTCGCGCTACAGATGGCGCTACTCGCCAGTCGCACGACCTCGCCATTCGCCACGCTCGGGAACTTGGCGCGCTACAGACAGCGCTACTCGCCGGTCGCCCGACCTCGCCATTCGCCACGCTCGGGGACTCGGCGCGCTACAGACAGTGCTACTTGCCGGTCGCCCAACCTCGCCATTCGCCACGCTCGGGGACTCGGCGCACTACAGAAAGCGCTACTCGCCAGTCGCCATTCTCCACGCTCAGGGACTCGGCGCGCTACAGATGGCCCTACTCGCCAGTCGCCCGTCGCCATTCCCACGCTCGGGAACTCGGCGCGCTACAGACAACGCTACTCGCCGGTCGCCCGACCTCGCCGTTCGCCATGCTCGGGGACTCGGCGTGCTACAGACAGCTCTACTCGCCAGTCGCCCGACCTCGCCACTCGCCATGCTCGGGAACTCACCGGTCGCTGCTCTCCGCGGTTCGCCACTCGCCGCACTTGCGGACTAATTTCGCTTGGGTGACACGCCGAGATATCAAGGAGAATAAGACTCAAGCCGCCTTCATCGAAGCCGACTCGAACCTCGGGGACTACACCTACTGGATACACCGAGCGCATCTCCAGCGCAGTGACATCTCGGCAATGAAGCCGGAAAAACTGCTCGGTGGCTCGACATCGACCCTCGCTCCGGATTGCAGCCCGTCTCCTCCACCACAACAAATCCAAAGTGCGTCGGGGGCGCCGCATGTCTACATCAACAACTACAACATCAACTCCTATCCTGTTCGAGCTCAGAGGCTCCGTATCCACAATGCCATGCTCGCTGTTGCACAGAACGCCCCAAAAACACCGGGTCCGAACACATCTGCTGCCTAGCTCATGGATCAATTCAGTTAGCAGCTGAAGCATCAACCGAGGTAATTACCTGAAGAGCACCAAACGAATCAGCATTCAGAAAACCATTGCGAAGGTACTACAGCACGTACATGAATCAACCAATCAAGTGTAGTGATTGCATCGTGAAGGTGCTACGACCACGTCGATTCCAGCTTCATCAACGCGCGTCTACGTCATCGACTCCGTCGCTGCGATTCCGTCTGGCGATCTCGGACCGTTCATTAGCGTCATGGTGGATCGAAGCGTACACTTGGGGCTCAACATCAACCTCGCCCCTGACTGCGTCTTCGGCGCAGCGTCTATGCGCGATTGACTCACATGTATATCTGGAGACACTGACTCCACTACCTCGACTCGACGACTTCATCATCAGCAACTCGCGTGCCTCTACAACAACGCTGCCTCCGTGCCCGCTACTCGGCACGCTCCACGGTCGGGGACTGGCCGCAACTGGTGGCTTTGCTGATTGGCCTTCGCGACTGGCTCTCACCAACTGGTTCACGCCGACTGGTTTACGCCGACTGGTTCGTATCGACTACCCTTTGTTTCACGATTACCTCTTCTGTTTTAGGAACTCGTCGACGATCCGTCGTCAAGACTCTCCGCGTCCCGCCTCAAGCCCGCGCCGAATTCACGACGCGCTCGGGGACTACTGATGGGGATACGCCCCAGGGGGGCCATCACCAAGCTCACTCGCCAGATGAAGAGGGCCGAAGGCAACTGTCGGCGGGCGACTGCGCCATGCAGGGCTTCGCCAAGCCTGCGCAGGAGGAAGAAGCAGGGAAAGAGGGGCGGCTAGGGTTTGGGGGGATGATATGCTGCGCCCCAACCCTCCCCTCCCTCTTATATAGGCGTGGGGGGCTGCCTTGGCCCCTCCTCAAATCCCTACGGTCGGCCAAAAAAGGGGGGGCAACTTTCCCCCCCAAGTTAAGTTCCTATTTTCAAGGGATTTGATCTTATCCACTTGATCCAGCCGCATGGGCCTTGGGGGGCTGGTGTGCCTGGCCCATGTGGGCCTATGTGACCCCCTCCGGTCCATGTTAGTCGTCCAGGATAGGTGGGCCCCACTATGGTACCCTCCGGAACCTTCTAGAACCTCTGATACAATACCGAAAAATTCTGAACTTTTCTGGTAACCCTGGAAATGACTTCCCATATATGAATCTTATTCTCAGGACTATTCTGGACCTCCTCGTTATGTCTTGGATCCCATCCGTGACTCCGAACAACATTCGGTCTCCATCGCATATTTCATATCTACTATACAACATCGAACCTTAAGCGCGTCACCCTACGGTTCGTGAACTATGCAGACATGATCGAGACTCCCCTCCAATCAATAACCAATAGGGGGACATGATCGAGACTCCCCTCCAATCAATAACCAATCCATAATGGCTCCCACACATTCAGCGATAACTTAGAGATTGATTGAACCATTAACATACGATACCAATTCCCATTGTCGTGCGATACTTTACTTGTCCGAGGTTTGATAATCGGTATCTCCATACCTAGTTCAACCTCGTTACCGACAATTACTCTTTACTCGTACCGTGGTATGTCATCTCTTGTGACCTTGTCACATGCTTGCAAGCTAATTAGACGACATTTCACCGAGAGGGCCCAGGGTATATCTATCCGTCATCGGGATGGATAAATCCCACTCTTGATCCATATGCCTCAACTCATACTTTCCGAATACTCAATCCCATCTTTATAACCACCCATTTATGCAGTGGCGTTTGATGTAATCAAAGTACCCATCCGGTGTAAGTGATTTACATGATCTCATTGTTGAAGGACTAGGTTACTATGTATCGAAAGCTTATAGCAAGATGAACTTAATGACTTGATCTTATGCTACGCTTATTATGGGTGTGTGTCCATTATATCATTCACCCAATGACACAACCTTGTTATTAACAACATCCAATGTTCATGATCAGGAAATCAATGATCATCTATTAATCAACAAGCTAGTTTAACAAGAGGCTTACTAGGGACTCTGGTTGTTTACACAACACACATGTATTAATGTTCTGGTTAATACAAGTATAGCATGGGGTGTAAACATTTATCATGAACACTAAGATATAACAATAACTACTTTATTATTGTCTCTCGGGTATATCTCCAACAGTCTCCAACTTGCACTAGAGTCAATAATCTAGTTTACATGTGCAAATCTAGCTTGCACCCGTTGTATGCACACGTAGAATCTATAACACCCGATCATCACGTGATGCTTCGAAACGACGAGTCTTAGCAACGGTGCATACTAAGGGCGACCACTTCATGGATATGCGAATATCGTTAGTGCCCAACTAGTTTGAGGATCGGGACGCCTAGCGTCTTCAACCTTCGTACATTCCCATAAAACTTATGAGTTTACGTAGTCTCACTAAATTATATTCTATCATCTTGTAATAAGGTCTTAGATATCACATATATCTCACACCTTGCTTATTTCTGAAAACAAACTTTCCAGCTCCTTACTTTTCAAATGGATTTGAACTTCAAGTTTCATGGAGACAAGATGATTTTAGTTACTAATTGAAAACATCGCTCTTTGAATCAGCAATGTGAGGTTTACCAAAAGTTTGCAATAGGACTTAATCTTTTCTTGATTCTTTAACAATACGGTACCAGTCCGTAAAGTTACTTGTCAGATTTAACAATGTTTCTATCTCAATTACAAGACTAGCGCATGGTAGATAACGGATGCCAATTCTACAAATTTAATTCAAAATACTATTCAGACTATGTTCATGATAATTAGTTCATGTTTTAATCTAATTACTAATAAACTCCCACTTAATACAACATCCCTCATAGTTGTTTAGTGGCACACGATCCATATTCACTACACCATGTCCGATCATCACCTGAGATGATGTAGCTTCAATGGTGAACATCAACATGTTGATCATATCATCCATATGACTCGTGTTTAACCTTTCGGTTTCCTGTGTTCCGAGGCCATGTCTGTACATGCTAGGCTCGTCAAGCAAACCCAAGTATTTGCGCGTGTGCAACATGGCTTACACTCGTTGTATGTGAACGCAGAATCTATCACATCCGATCATCACGAGATGCTTCAAAATAACGAACTTTAGCAACGGTGCATACGAGGGGAGAACACTTTATTATCTTGATATTAATGTGAGGGATCATCTTATAATGCTACCGTCGCGATCTAAGCAAGATAAGATGCATAAAGGATTAACATCACATGCAATTCATAATATGTGATATGATATGGCCTTTCTTCTTGTGCTTTGGATCTCCATCTCCAAAGCGCACGAGCATGATCTCCATCATCACCAGCACTGCACCAAGGTCTATGGCGTCGCTTCATGGTTGTCCACCATCCATAGCAACTATTACAACTACTAACTCATAGTAATGGAATAAAGCTATTACATGGTGATCGACACACAGGTCATGAAATAATAAAGACAACCATTAGGCTCCTGCCGGTTGCCATAATACAATAACGATCATCTCATACATATTCATCATCACATCATGGCCATATCACATCACCAAACCCTGCAAAAACAAGTTAGACGTCTCTAATTTGCTTTGCATATTTTACGTGGTTTAGGGTTTTCGAGTAAGATCCAATCTACCTACGAACATGAACCACAATATTGATACTAGCGTTCTAAATTGAAATAGTAGATTGAATCTTAACTATGGTGAGAGAGACAGACACCCCCAAAGCCACTTATGCAATACAAGTTGCATGTCAAGCGTGGAGCAATTCTCATGAACGCGGTCATGTAAGGTTAGCCCGGGCCGCTTCATCCCACCATCCCGCAAGATGTAAAGTACACATAACAAAAGCAACAAAAGAATCAGCGCCCACAAAACCATTGTGTTCTACTCGTGCAACAGATTTATGCATAGACACGGCTCTGTTACCCTTTGTAGGGTTTGTTGCATGGAAAACAAAAAAATTCTACCGCAAATACGAATAAATCCAAGATCCAATCTATGGAAAAGCCAAGATCTAATCTATGAGAACGGAGCAACAAGATAGATGAGACACTAACCCTCGAAGATCCAAAGCCTTAACGAGATCAGATCTCGTGGTTGATGTAGACGATCGTTCCGGTTCTACAATCCGGCAGCACTTCCGTACTCGGTCGCACTTACGGTGTTGATGAAGTCCATCCTATCCCCGTTCTAGCGGGTAGAGGAGGTGGTAGATCCCCTCGGAATCCCAGCAGCACAACGGCGTGGTGGTGGTGGTGGAGGAGAAATTCCTGCAGGGCTTCGCCAAGCCTGCGCAGGAGGAAGAAGGAGGGAAAGAGGGGCAGCTAGGGTTTGGGGGATGATGTGCTGCACCCCAATCCTCCCCTCCCTCTTATATAGGCGTGGGGGGCTGCCTTGTCCCCTCCTCAAAGCCCTACGGTCGGCCAAAAAAGGGGGGGGCAACTTTCCCCCCAGGTTAAGTCCCTATTTCAAGGGATTTGATCTTATCCACTTGATCCAGCCGCATGGGCCTTGGGGGGCTGGTGTGCCTGGCCCATGTGGGCCTATGTGACCCCCTCCGGTCCATGTTGGTCGTCCGGGATAGGTGGGCCCCACTATGGTATCCTCCGGAACCTTCTAGAACCTCTGGTACAATACCGAAAAATCCTGAACTTTTCTGGTAACCCTGAAAATGACTTCCCATATATGAATCTTATTCTCCGGACTATTACAGACCTCCTCGTGATGTCTTGGATCCCATCTGTGACTCCGAACAACATTCGGTCTCCATCTCATATTCCATATCTACTATACAACATCGAACCTTAAGCGCGTCACCCTACGGTTCGTGAACTATGCAGACATGATCGAGACTCCTCTCCAATCAATAACAAATAGCGGGACCTGGAGATCCATAATGGCTCCCACACATTCAGCGATAACTTAGTCATTGATTGAACCATTAACAAACGATACCAATTCCCTTTGTCGCGCGATACTTTACTTGTCCGAGGTTTGATAATCGGTATCTCCATACCTAGTTCAACCTCGTTACCGACAAATACCCTTTACTCGTACCGTGGTATGTCATCTCTTGTGACCTTGTCACATGCTTGCAAGCTAATTAGACGACATTTCACCGAGAGGGCCCAGAGTATATCTATCCGTCATCGGGATGGACAAATCCCACTCTTGATCCATATGCCTCAACTCATACTTTCCGAATACTCAATCCCATCTTTATAACCACCCATTTACGCAGTGGCGTTTGATGTAATCAAAGTACCCATCCGGTATAAGTGATTTACATGATCTCATGGTTGAAGGACTAGGTTACTATGTATCGAAAGCTTATAGCAAGATGAACTTAATGACTTGATCTTATGCTTCGCTTATTATGGGTGTGTGTCCATTGTATCATTCACCCAATGACACAACCTTGTTATTACCAACATCCAATGTTCATGATCAGGAAATCAATGATCATCTATTAATCAACAAGCTAGTTTAACAAGATGCTTACTAGGGACTCTGGTTGTTTACACAACACACATGTATTAATGTTTCCGGTTAATACAATTATAGCATGGGGTGTAAAAATTTATCATGAACACTAAGATATAACAATAACTACTTTATTATTGCCTCTCGGATATATCTCCAACAGTCTCCCACTTGCACTAGAGTCAATAATCTAGTTTACATTTGCACCTTGGGGTTACCCATGAATTTTTGTAGAAATTTTAGGGGCTTTTTCATGATGGTTCCTTTGTAAAGCTATGGTTTAGGGTTTTTCTTTAACTGGATAAAGAAAATACCCGAGGGCCATATATGTGGTTGGGATTTTTGGTGGAGGATCACCTCATGACATAGACTAAAAATAGAAGAACTCGAAAAGAAAATGTTCTCAAATCTGGCCATGGTTTGAAAATCAGTGAGGTGGATGGAAATCCAAATGAGAATTTGAAATTTGCAAATGGTTTTTGAGTTTTGGAAAAAATTGAGAAGGTCCAAAATTTGGGTTGTGACACATTATTTGTTACATCAAATATGAAAAAAAACATGCAGTATAAATTATCCATTCATCATCACGAGAAACACATGCAGCAAAAACAACTAGGCATTCACTATTAGAATTATCACTAGAAACAACAACAATCTTACCATGACCATCAGATTTGTTCTTCGGTTGGTCAGTACCATTTTGTTCTCTTTGTTCTGCAGCTTCCAACAATCATTAATATTGTGATTATATTTCTTACAATACATGTAGAACTTGTCTCGTCCCTTGGAGTTTGAGCGATCTCTATCGGTCTTGCTCTTATCTGCGTTGTAGTTGTTGGTGTTTCTTTTGCTCAGGCATGCCTCAGACCTACAATGCTTCTGCCTTAGATAATGACCCCTCTACGTGCACCATAGTTTAATATTTTCCCTCTGCTGGAGGGACTCATAAACTTCGGCAAAGTTTAGTTCATCACGGCTAAACAATATGGTGACTCGGAAATTCATATAGGAACTAGGCAATGAGACTAACAGTAGAGAGCGAGATCCTCATCTTCATACTTTACCTCCATGGATAGCAAGTCAGAAACGATCTCTCTTAAGATTGATAAGTGATTCATCACCGACGCACATTCTTGCAACTTGTGCGAGAACAATTTCATCTTCGCGTGCATCTTACTGGTTAGATCTTTGAACATGCCGATATATTACAGTTTGAACCATAGGGTAGCTGGAGTTTCTCTACTAGCACTTTCTGCAAGATATTATTGGATAGATGAAGATGAATTAAAGACAAAGCCTTACGATGTTTCCTCTTTTCTTCATCGGTCCATGTCTTCGGATTGGACTTGCTGAATCCTTCGAGATCTTCATCCAGATCATAAGTTTGGTCTAGGATCGCCCTCGTCTTCACTTTCAACAGTGAAAATCTTGTGGTCTAGTCTAGTTGTGGTAGATCGAACTTAAAGGAAGACATGTTGCAAACCCTAGATTAAAACATGGGCTCTGATACCACTTATTACGAACGCGACAAGTAAATAACGAAGAACGAATAAGAAAACATATTGGGGACACACCATTTTAACGTGGAAACCGGCCGTATCCAACAAAGAGAGATAAAAAAATCACGGGCGCGAGCCAGCAAAACTTCACTATATCAGGGAGTGTTCACAAACAGAAGAGGGTATCTAGCAAACACTCCTCAAGAGGGTATCTGGCAAACACTCCTTAAGAGAAAAATATATTGGCTCAAAAGCTCTACCTCAGGTTCTTTGGAAACTGGGAGATTCCCATTTTTGGGCTGGTCTTATGGACACACAGAAGTATTCTTTCCATATGGATCTTTCTCTATTAAGGATGGATCGGAAATTCATTTTTGGGAGGATAAATAGTTAGGTAATACCACGCTCCGAGAACAATATCCGGCATTGTATAATACCGTGCGGCACAAAAGTGATACTATCACTAAGGTGATGGAAATTTTCCCACAAAGTGTGGCGTTTAGAAGAAGTCTCATCGATTCCAGACAAACCTCATGGCGGGAATTGTTACAGCGTCTTGAGTTAGTTCAATTGACGCAGGGAATGGATGTGTTTCGCTGGAATCTTACTGGGAATGGTTCATTCTCAGTAGCCTCCATGTACAATGCTCTTATCCAGCCTGATATTCTGGTCGATAATAATTCAAAAATTTGGAAGATGAGGATACCGCTTAAAATAAAAGTCTTTGCATGGTATCTTCGTCGTGGGGTCATTCTGACTAAAGATAATCTTGCCAAACGCAAATAGCATGGAAGTAAAAAGTGTGTTTTCTATCATCATGATGAGACTATCAAACACTTATTCTTTCAATGTAAGTTTGCTAGGCCTATATGGTCAGCCGTTCAAAAATGGTCTACCTTATACCCACCCCGTAGTGTTATCAATATATTTGGCAAGTGACTCAATTGTGTGGATGTAAGGTTTAAGCGTCTTATTAGGATGTGAGCGATTGCAATTATTTGGTCGTTGTGGCTATATATGTAGAAATGATAAGATTTTCAATAATATTTTTTCCTCTTTTATGCAGGTCATTTACCGGTGCACAGCAACACTCCGCTCTTGGGTGCCATTGCAGCGGATGGAGCATTGAGACCTCACGGTTGAAGGACAAGACGAGAGATATTTTTTCCAACATGGGTGGCAACGTGATCTTCGGCTGGATCCACCTAGTTAGTCTTTTATCTTCCATGAACTTTGTTGTCGTTTTCGAACATCAGTGTGATTTTGTAATAGATATTTGTGCGGCTGCGTGCAGGCCCGGGCGGACATGTGTGCCACCAGTGCGGCCCGCACAGGGCCCCGGATTTTTGGGGGCCCCAAATTCGGCCCATTTACACTACAACAGATAGTTTTAAGCTGGTAAAAATTATATGGTCACACCAAAATTCGATCTCAAGACCACCACCAAGTGAAATAGGGTGGAGACGTTGAGCTAACCAACTATGCAATAGTGTTTTTGTGATGCTGTACCTATCATTTAGATACCTTAGTTATCTCTAACAGATTAACCAACTTCCACCTTCAGTTTTTTTTGGCATGTTAGATCCATTTTTTTATCTCGGTACAGGGCCCTAAATTTTGCTGGCCCGGCCCTTGCTGCGTGCATCTTAGATATGCAGAGGCGGGGTCTATTGCATTAAGTAATAAAGTGTCCATTTTCGAAAAAAAATCTTATGAATCGATTAAACCTAACCAAGGGCTTACAAGAGGTGTAAATAGTCATGCCACACGACGGGCATCGCTTCGCTCCTTAGAAGTTAGTCTTCTTATGAATTTGAATCACAATACTACAAAGGACATCACCGTCAAGGCTCCCGACCTCAACATCACCTCCATCTAGGGCAAGGGTTTCCCACCATACAAGTGATTTTCCTGAATCATCCATGTGCTAATGAAACCGATTGTGAATGCAATCAGGGTGGCATCGGAGATTCCATCTGGGCAAGGCCAATCCACACGAAACTGTCAGAATGGGAGGTGAAGTATGGTCAATTCTTCAAACTTGCACATACCTGGCGGAGAGGGAAGGTGGAGGTGTTTATCTGGTTAGAAGAACTACTGGGCACACAGTAGTTTGTTTTTTCAGATATTCCAATCCAAAAAAAGGAAAGCCTTGGCATTTGTCTCTCCAGTGAAAGGACCCAGCCTCCAGCCCCCAGCGTCCCGTACCCCCAGCCTCCCAGCCCTAGCCGCCGCCGCCGCCGGTAGCGCCGCCGGGGCAAAGACCCACGGGGCGTGGCGGCGGCGGGGGCCCTTCCTCGTCGACGCTTGGTGGACGGCGGCCGGATCTCCCTCCCTCGAGCATGGCGGATGCGCGGATGGGATGGGCGGCGGCGGCCTGCGCTGCTCCCCCTTCTCCCGTCGGCTCTCCCCTGGTGGATCGGCCGGCGCGGTTGGGATGGGCGGCGGCGGCCTGCCTGCGCCCTCCTCCCGTCGGCTCTCCGCAGCACTCCGGCAGGGGCTGGTGGTGGGCGGCGGCAGGCCCATGGCCTGCGCCATTTTCCCCCCGCCTCTCGCCGGTGAGTGGAGGCGATCTCGGGCTTCACCCGCGACACGAGGTCGCCCGGGGCAGCAGCCTTGGGTACGACGGTGGAGGTGGCCCTCTTCTTCGCCGGAGAGGGTCGGCCTGCGGTTGGTGGTGGTGGATCTATCGATCTATCACCGCGTTCCAGCGGCGAGATGGAGATGCATGGAAGCCGGCGACGGAGTCGCCGGTGGAGGGTTAGAGTGGCCAGTCCGGGATGGTCGCCGACGTGGGGGTCCGACCTGAATAAAGGCGGTGGTCCGAGGGTCTCTCTTGCGTGAAGAGGAAGACCTACCGGAGGCTCTGGACTCGTGATCTAGCCGGAGTGTTGAGTTCCGGAAGGCTCCGCCGGCGAATGTAGCAGTGCTTTTTGCCCGGAGTTTGCTGGATCGGTGGTATTCGGTCGTGCGCACCCATGCTTTTATTCCGACCGATTGGTTACGGAGGGAGCGGCGCGAAGCTCTTTTTCTGTGTTGACATCAAGTGACTATGGATCCACGATGAAAGTCGGAAGAAGAGAAGTTCATGAAGGCCGGAGGGGAGGACTAGCTAAGGGAGGTTCAAGTCTCCGCGCTATTGAGGGACTTGCTTGGTGTTCCGGGCTTCACAGCAGCGGTATGAAAGTGGGGGCGACAACACAGGTGAAGTTCGAGTCCTACCTTTCGGGTGAAAACCCAAGGTCGACCTTAACTGGTTGTGCCTGGCAATGACCTTGTTGGAGGCATTGTTTTGAGAGCGGGGACTATCTTCGGGTGAAAACCTAAGATCGTTGA
The DNA here is from genome assembly GCF_022539505.1 of Lolium rigidum. NCBI lineage: Eukaryota > Viridiplantae > Streptophyta > Magnoliopsida > Poales > Poaceae > Lolium > Lolium rigidum. The sequence continues at coordinate 71,572,526 of NC_061511.1, read as the reverse complement.
TCGGGCGACGACGGTGTTAGAGCACTGTTCCCTTCTTAGAGTGTCGTTTTTGGAGAGTCTGTATTTCAGGTGTTGTTTTGGCGGTGGATGTATTGCTGTTGTTAGGCCCGAGATACTGTAGCGGGACTTTTGTTTCTTAGTTTTCTTTTCCTTTTTTTGGCTGTGTGCATCCGTAGTGTCATTAGGGTGGTGCGTTGTTGCAGAGGCTGGGTGTAATTGGTATCTTTTTGATATTAATATATTCCCTTTATCAAAAAAAAATTTGTCTCTCCAGAACTCGAGATGTGTCGTGAAAATCAAATGAATTTCTATTTGCAGAGCGCACCAGTTAGGACAACAACGAACCATGCCAAGGGCAAGCTGTAGGATTTTTCTTCATAATGTTATCATGTGTGATTAGGTGAGATTGATGCAGAATAAGAATGACATAGTAATAAGAGTTCTGAACTCGTGATTATAAGTATTTAATGCATTACTAGATTGATAAAGTTGCGTTTAAGGAAAACTCTGCATAATTTTTTTACACTGTAGTTTCTGGGGGTCAAGCTCGGAGTTGGAGTACGAGCTGGACTTCAGGCACGCGTGCAGTCCACGCTTTCGATCCGGACGTGTGTATACATAAATAGTTTGTGGGTTACGAATCGGTTTTGACTCCGAGTCCGAACAGAAGTTGGAGTCCAGGGCTCCAGGAGGTACGTAGCTAGGCGTGGGACGGCCGGACGGGTCTGCGTTTTCCGTGCGCCTACATAAGGGGCACTAAACTAGCTACGTTTATCGAAGCTCAACTGGTTGCGCTTGTTTCTTCCGCAGCGATTGAACCAGCGCGAATCGAATCGTCTTGTTCTGCGATGGCGGCTTCCACGAGTAGGAGCGGCGGCGGCCACTGGCATCAAGCTGTCTGGCCTGACTACATGGCGCGGTACGAGCCGCTGGCGAGGCTGGGCGCGGGCATGAACGGCGAGGTGTTCAAGGCGTGGGACACCAAGGAGAACCGGGTCGTCGCCGTGAAGCGGCTCAGCGGGACCGGGACCACCGGCGGCGACGACTTAATCTTCTCCGGCCTTCAAGAGGTCTGGCGGGAGTGCAGGTGTCTGAGGACGTGCGACGGCATCCCCTCCGTGGTGAAGCTCCTGGATAAAGTCGTCCCCAAGGTCAATTCCGACGACTCCTTCCTCATCATGGAGTACGCCGGCCGCCTCAACCTACGCGGCTACATGCAGCGCCGTGCCCATCGCCATCGTCGGTTCTCCGAGGCCGAGGTGTGCCGGATCATGAAGGAGCTCCTGGAGGGGTCAACTCCGTGCACGCCACCGGCATCATGCACCTCGACATCAGGCCCGAGAACGTCATCCTCGACGACGGCACGGAGGACAGGACGGAGAGGAGGCCCAAGAACAAGAAGGGGGCGATGATCCAAGATGGCGAGCTCAAGGAGGACGGCATCGTCTACAAGATCGGAGGCTTTGGGATCTCCCGAAGGAAAGAGAGCGGCCCGAAGCAGCCGGAGGTGACAATTGCGACAGCGTACAGCGCGCCGGAGCTCCTCCTGCACTCGTGCGAGTACGACGAGCGCGTGGACACGTGGGGGCTCGGATGCATAATGGCCGACCTCCTCTCGGGCACCGGCATGCCCACCTTCGGTGTAACACCCCAACTTTTCAACCTTGATTATTTGTCCTTATTTCAAAAATCAGGGGGAACAAAAACTTTTTCTATAGACTAATTAAGGTGAATTGCCTTGATCTGTTTGCTATGATGAATTGCCTTGATCTGTTGGTAGATGAATTGTCTTGATTTGCTTGTTGAATTTTGTCTTGAGCTACCTCATAGAACGACACCCCTAGTGGTTAAACAAGCAACTCACCAAATAAAACACATGTGTGGCTTAGGAAGAATTGTTTTCCTTCTTACTACATCAAATCTCTCTCCTGATGACAACATGGGTGTGCCATCTTGATTTTTCTCTTTGTGGTACAAGATAGCTCAATCATCCTTAATTCACAACTTGGTGATCTCAATGCATGGATCTCATCTGTGCATCTCCCTCTACAACTTCCACATCCTGCATGTCTCATTCTACCCTTGCATCACATATATTCAACTTGATCTTATACCCTATCCAATGATTCAACTCTAGATCACTTCCTTCACTTTTACCTCTTATTTTTATTCAAGTTTAATCTTCACAAAACCAAGAGTGGGAATGATGGATACATTTTGTAGCCACCATCTACCCTTGAGAACACTCCTCCCTAAATTAGTTCCCCTCCTCAAAAATCCTACAGTTTTCCTTCTCTAGTTTTGATCACAAAACTACCTCTAGTTTTATTAAATCTTTTCAAGATATTTCTTCAAAGAAAACAAAGAACTGAAATGGGTTTTGTTTTTCATCCCATTTCTACCAAGCACTGATTTCTAAAACATTACTCTCTATTTTGCTTTGTTTTTAACAAAAGGCTTGTTTATGGTACCTATACCATTTCTTGTTTACTTTAAAATTGAGAAAACTCTACTTTACTTGAGAAAGTAAGTAGAATATTTTGAACTCCTATGTTCCAACTAGTTTTCTCCCAACATCTTCAAGATTCCATTTCACTTGGGTTCATTCCCAATTGTCTCTAGACAATTGAGGTGTGTCCCATACCTTTCAATTAAACTCTTTTTCAAATGGCAACCCTTGCACATCTTATGCACATCTCTGATCCACCACATTGTATCCCCTCCATCCTCCAATTCTTGATCAAATGGATAATCATTTGATACTCTCAAACCACTTCCAATTGACCTCTCATTGTAGAGTACTTTATATTCTCTCCCATCATCACCTTGATCTCATAAATTGATGATTTATGTCAATATATTCATCCTTGTGAGTATATGGATACTTCACTCACCATCTCTCTTAATCCTGCTCTATCATTGGCTAAGCCACCATCACCATCCCATCTACCTTGACATGCTCATGCATTGTTGCATGTGGTCAACCCCAATATTTCCAAGTTTGAATTCAAATGAAAACTTCTATTCATTAACTCTACCTTGGGAACTATCTTCATCATAAGTTGGTCTCCACCAAAGTGGTGAAGATTATTCTCATGGCACATGTCACCTTCATACCCCTTTTTTATCTATATGCATATACTCCTATTTTTATCATTATCAAAGTCACTCATTGACATTATCTCCTCAACATCATGTCTTGGACTATACACATGAGTGTTGTGCATCTCTCTCATTGTTCCCTTGTGTTTGGCAAAAATGGAGCCGGCCAATTATGTTGGCATGACAATTTCGGCCAGCCATTTTCCTCCTCACTTTCTTCCTCCACAAGACTTGCCTCCCACCTAACCCAATCATTAAATGGACAGCCACCCACCTTAGCCAATCAAAAAAGGAGGCAGCCACCCCTCTCCCTCTATAAAACCCCCCCTTGGCCAGCCACCTCCACCTTTGGCTCTCATTTTCCACTCCCCACTCATTCCCTCACTCCCTCACACCCTTCTCCTACCTC
>NC_061511.1:71418200-71568915 GCF_022539505.1 Lolium rigidum | reverse complement strand
TCATTTGATACTCTCAAACCACTTCCAATTGACCTCTCATTGTAGAGTACTTTATATTCTCTCCCATCATCACCTTGATCTCATAAATTGATGATTTATGTCAATATATTCATCCTTGTGAGTATATGGATACTTCACTCACCATCTCTCTTAATCCTGCTCTATCATTGGCTAAGCCACCATCACCATCCCATCTACCTTGACATGCTCATGCATTGTTGCATGTGGTCAACCCCAATATTTCCAAGTTTGAATTCAAATGAAAACTTCTATTCATTAACTCTACCTTGGGAACTATCTTCATCATAAGTTGGTCTCCACCAAAGTGGTGAAGATTATTCTCATGGCACATGTCACCTTCATACCCCTTTTTTATCTATATGCATATACTCCTATTTTTATCATTATCAAAGTCACTCATTGACATTATCTCCTCAACATCATGTCTTGGACTATACACATGAGTGTTGTGCATCTCTCTCATTGTTCCCTTGTGTTTGGCAAAAATGGAGCCGGCCAATTATGTTGGCATGACAATTTCGGCCAGCCATTTTCCTCCTCACTTTCTTCCTCCACAATACTTGCCTCCCACCTAACCCAATCATTAAATGGACAGCCACCCACCTTAGCCAATCAAAAAGGAGGCAGCCACCCCTCTCCCTCTATAAAACCCCCCCTTGGCCAGCCACCTCCACCTTTGGCTCTCATTTTCCACTCCCCACTCATTCCCTCACTCCCTCACACCCTTCTCCTACCTCTCCCCACGAAAATACTGCTCCCCTAGCTTCCATGGCCGGCCATGGCCATGGAAAGCCACCAAGATGAAGCTCCCCTCCTCCCTCAAGCTTCCCCTCACCATGAGAGCCTCCCTCTCCATCTTCTCCCCAACCCTAGATGGTTTAATCTCATCTTCTTCTTCCTCCATTGCTAAGATTGGATCTTGATGCAGGTGTATGTTGATCCAAGCATGGAGAAGCTTGAACAATCCTCAGATCTGAAGTTCTTGAGCAAAGTTCGTCCAAATCCCTGCAGTAATTTCTGTATCTTGCTGTTTCAGATTCTGGTACGAACTTGTAAAATCCGCCCAATCTTGTGTGCAGATCCAAATCGAGTGATTCAAAGTTCCGCAGATAGGTATTGAAAAGATCTACAACTTGGCATTGGTCTCATCCTCAAATTCGTTACGGATTTTGCGTGGTAAATAAAGTTCTGCAAACATGCAGAATCACTGTTTGTTAGATTTCTTCCGTTTTACAAAAACTTTTTGAGCAAACTCAACTGCGGTTGAAAGCACTCTCCCGTACCTTCATTTTGGCCGTGGTTTCACTTCGATTGACCTCCTGAAACTGAAATGGTTCACATATCAAGATCTGGTCAGATCTGACTTGGTCGAATTAAATCAGGAGCTTGGGAACGAATTTTTGGATGAAACAAACTGGGTAAGAACTACCTTTTCAATACCTTTCAGATGCAACTGACTTCATATTTTTATGAATCATGTACGATTTGTGGTGAATTAAACTTGTTCTGTGTGTTCTGCAGACATGGCTGTTAGTTTTTAAATCACCAAAAATCCATCTTTGAACCTAATTGAGTGATTCCAACTTTGTAGGACTGCTGTATGTTTTCTTAATCATCTCCAACAAGTTTCAAACATTTATCTGTTATGAAAATCCAGTTGTAAAGAAATTGGTAAAGACATACAGTAACCTTGTTACTCCATTTGTGAGAGTTTCAGAAACTATTTGAACCCAAATCCAATTGTGTATGCATCTCTGTTTAAATATCTTTCAAATGCCAGTGGTCTCATATTTTTAGGATTTTTCTACGATTTATGGCTTACAGATCTTGTTTTCTGTACAGCCAGATTCAAACAAATTCCTAAATTTGTAGGTTTAATATTTTTGAGTGAATCCAATTGGGTTAGTCTTGTATTAGTACTGGCCATCTAGGACAAATAGTGTTAGTCTCTGTTCATGCATATTTCTTACTGTTACTAATGTGTATGTGTGACATGGATTGTTGAACCAAAACTCTTTGGTTTATTTTTAAACCTTTGCCCACTCTTTTATTTAAAAATTGGTCAACCAATGTTTTATTCTTGCAAAACAAAACCTCTGCAACTTAACCTTAGTTCTATTGTTTGGCTTAAGTCTTCAAATGGTGTGGCATATCATTTACTTCCTATTCTTGTGTAGTGTTGTGTAAGCTTTACAAAATAGAGAGAATGATTTCCCGCTTTTCCAAAAAGGAGGTGAGCTCAAGAGGAGGTGAGCTGCCACGGTGCCGGGGAGGTACATACTCCATAGGGTAGGACCTCGTGTTAAGTCGAATGGGCGAAAGGTTATGTCCGGGTATCCGTCGTGGCATATGTCGTTATGCGGGGATGATGCCCACACGATAGGTATCCGGATAGTTGTGGTGAAAGTGTGCAAACTCTGCAGAGTCAAAACTATTCGAATAGCCGCGTCCACGGTCATGGACGGTTGGGATGGCCGTTACAGAGCTGTGTCGAGTTTTGGTTTTGAAAATGATTTCCAAAGGAAATGTGTGTTGGAAGTACCGGAAGGGTACGGGAAAGATGGTGTGCCGACCATGTGGAGATGGTCGAGGAAAATGAAACAAAAGAGGGTGACCCTTCCTAGTGTTTCATGTAGAGGAACTCTGCTTTAACAAAGATATAGAGATGTCATAGGACTTTCTTAGTGTCCCCTTCAACTGTGATGTGGGATGCTATATCCACAAGAGAAACTGATTCTCTTTCACATGCTATATCCACCTGAGAAACTATTCTTCCTCTCTTGTCTTCTTTAGTTAGAATTGTTATCACCTTCTTGATGGTTTGCGAGTACAATTCAAATGTACTCACGGCTTTGTCCCTGGCTATTTACTTGGCCAGACTTGGAGGAACACGATGGATGAAGAAGGAGTTGGCGACGTCTATGCGAGCTAGGAACGTCTTCCCAGTCAGTTGCTCTGTAGGGTTATGGCAGATGACTTGGGTACTGCGCTGCTGAAGTGATGATGCTACTCTGATGTTTAGTTAGGCCCTTCGAGGCTACTATGTAATTGTCGGTCATGTGACCATGTTGTAATTTTCTTATTCCGCTTTGTAATTGGATGGTGTAATTTGATATCAGTTCGGTTATGTGTTCACGGCGCACTGATCATGGGATCGTGAACTGTATACATAACAGGGAATTTCGGACCGTTAGTCCGAGGTCCCCACATTCGGCCCCGACGACTCGGAAGAAAAGATCATGAGCAAAGTATTCCGCGTTGTCGACCCTAAGAGTAAGAAGATCAAGGACTGGGCTAGGTACTCGGGGATAGCGGCAGAGTGGAAGTCGAAGCTCCCCGGTCGGCCCGGACAAAACAAGTCGAAGCTGGCGAGGATAGAGGCAGGGTTGAAGACGAAGCTACTCGGGAATCCTCTTCGGCGCCGGTTCCCCTTCTGGAGGCTGTCGTCCGCCGGCTTCGAGGTGCTCAGCGGGCTTCTGGAGAGCAACCCAGCGAAGCGGCTTACCGCAGCGCAGGCGCTCGAAAAGCCTTGGTTCCACCAGGACTGACGGTGACGGCGTGGGTTGGAGGATGCTTTTGTTAGATTGTCGCGCTCCTAGCTAGGGTTCTTAGTTTGAGAATAGATAGAGGCTCTGGATCCCTACATGTCAACTCTGTGTACGCATGTGATACAATCAATATATGTACTAGTTTACCTTATGATATTCAGATATTGATTGATTGGTTCATGGCTGCATTTACCAGTTCCCTTTTGTTCATCCTATTCCTACCATCGGGTAGTCATAGCCAGAGGTTGATGCAAAATAAGAATAATGTGGCTTCAGATCACTTCCGAGTCTGTTGAATCATGCATGGAAGGGGAGAGACAAGAAATTAGCTGACTATACATAAATATTATTTAATAGTTATTGTTTCACGAGGGTATTTCTCAAAAGTTGATTGTAGAAAATGTCTACGAAGAAGAGAGATCAAAGATGTGTTCACAAATTTCATACGAATGGTAAATAGATTGAGATTGTTGCATATATCATTTTTGTTAAAGAAATACATATTTATAAATTTGTTAACTTTTATCTTACCACTGGAGTACAGTTCCACTCACTTGGTTCAAATCTTAGTGGCAGGAAACAAGTCTTATAAGATATTCCAAATTCGAAGCCTCCAGTATAAGAATGGCCACTTGGATTTGAAAATTCGAAATGGTTAATTATACTGTTGAGTAGTTTTTTCTAACATGTGTATGCTAGTGTGATAGATCCATTTATGAAATACAATAACTACGGTAGTCAAAAGGAAGGAATTAAAAAAATTAGGTAAGCCCACATAAATTCCAACCAAGTATCTCTTGAAAATAAAGAGTTTCCGTACAAACACATTGTCAGCAAATAAGATGTGTTGTGGTCTTCGGTAACAAAATAAACCGAATCTAGAGCTCAATATAAGAAACTGAAGGAGGTTCCATCCACAGGGATGCAGACTATTTGCTAGTTGGATATTAGAATTTGTGACACTGCATGAATACCCATCCAAGATGGTAACAATCGAATAGCTATACATGTTTAGTGTATTCACGACATTGTGATTATAGTCCCACCAGTATTGCTTTTCCGTGTCCATATTCAGCTATGATTAATTATTATTTTTAGGTAATAGATAGAATAGCAACTCTCCTGGCGTTTGGACTTCATGGTGCACACAACCGATTATTGCAATGTTCTGGTTGTTGCGGTCAGAAACCCACCGGCGAGCAGCGACGGGCAACACAGTAGAGCCGGGAGGCTCCCAGGACTGCGGCTGGCCCTGGTCCCTCCGAGCGACGGCCCGCAAAGACTCGGCACGCACGTCCGATGCTGGTGCAAGGGCGTGCCACCTGACCTATACCTGGTCAGGAAGGTGATGGATGTGCCTCGCTTAGTTTCCTGCATGGCATACACGTAAACATTAAATACGAGCCTCGATCGGCTCTCAGGTTGTCCTGTGAATCGGCTCAAAGAGCCGATCCACCCATGATCCGTACGGGGTATACGAATATATGGTGGTCCTGCTTGATCAAGATAAAGCTAAAACGATCTACTACGATTTAGGGTTTTCACCACATAATCGGAACATCCTACTCGTGATTGAGCCTGGCGGCCACGCACGGTGATCGTAAGCCGACCCTAGACAAGGCCTAAAAACCAACACGAGGTTGGTCCCCGGAACATCCTATCTAGGGCTAGCAAACTACACCCTACGCGCCACTGGATCCTTCAACCCGTTTGTAAGGCCTAACTATGCAGATATTAAACTAATCCTTGAAGAACAAGGAGCAACCATAACGGATCGGATCTACTAAATAATGATCAAGCGGGGTGCCGCCCCTACACCTAAGATAGGTGTAAGGGCGGCTAGACGTCTCAGGGTTGCACGACGACAGCATATGATACGAAGAACAATGCTAACCCTAACACATCTAAGATAACTACGTTGCTCGCCATCAAAAAGGCTTCAGTACGAGCAACGCATGAACAGCGAATAAACTTGTACTGCCTAGATCGCAAGATGCGATCTAGGCAGCATGATGCTTACCCGGAAGAAACCCTCGAGACAAGGGAGTTGGCGATGCGCCTAGATTGGTTTGTGGTGAACGTGATTGTTGTCTATTTCATAAACCCTAGATACATATTTATAGTCCGTAGACTTTCTAACGTGGGAATAATCCCAACCGGGCACGAGCCAAACTCTATCTAATCAACACGTATCCTACTATATTACAGATACACGGGCAAACTAGCCCAAACTTTGCATATAAGGCCGATTCACGTATATTCTTCCATGTATATTCTTCAAGCCCATCTTGATCGCGGCCCACCTCTGACTTGGTCAAATTCTGGTGATAACACATACCCCCCTGGTTTTGGAATTGATAATTCCAAAATCACTCCGCTCTTTCTTCGTCGGGTCATGTCGTGGCAGAGCAAAACCGTCGCAGTATTCTTCATCATGATGCCTTGCCTTCTCAACTTCTATACAAGATTTGATAGCTTTAGCATCACTTCCTCGGAAACTGCAATGACATTAAATCTCCACTAGGTTCCCCCTTATTTAACTGTGCCGACCGATTCGCCTCTTCATCCCCCTCCTCTGTTCTAGCTATCGGCACTGAAAAACCCTCTTTCCCTGTAACAATGTCTTCTTCTTCCTCCATCTCCTCCGGCCTCTCTTTCCAATCCTCTTCCTCGAGCGAGCCGATGTCAGAGCCAGAGTGGGACTTCGACTTCGTGTCAGATGGCCCACCAGAAGCCCTCGTCGGATCAGATGGTGACCTGTCCCTGACTGATGGGGAGGGCGACCTACAGTTCCTCATTGAAGGGGAACTGGAGAGCGAGAGCGAGGATGACCTCCAATCCTGGGGGAACCCCACTTCCTCCGATAAGGAGGAGGAAGAGGAAGACGAGGAAGAAGAGGAGGAACAGGAAGAAGAGGAGGAAGACGACTCCTCCTCCTTCGCTGGGTACCCGCCGGCGAAGCGCTTCCGCGCTTGGGCGGACAGTGAAGATGATGATGATGACGAGGAGGAAGAAGCTCTGGCCGAGGGCTGGGGTAGCAGCGACGAGGAGTTCTCCGGAAGCAGCGCCGGCGGCAGCTACGATGCCGACGACGAGGGCAGCGAGGATTAGTAGAGTAGGATCTATAGTACTCAAGCAATCGGCTCTTCTCTTGTTCCCCCTTTCTTGAGCAATCGGCTCTTCATTGTAAAAAACCCTCCTTTTATTAATGAAGAAGTATTCCAATCAACTTTTTGCCGATAGTCAAAGTCAAACGATCTCCCAAAAGAGCCGATGGCATCGCATCGGTCTCTACCATAAAAACACGAGTAAGGCCGACTCAGCTGCCCCTCCAAACGGTAACCTGCGACCTCCGTCTGAGAAAGCAAACTCAGATCCCCAAATCGCCGCCTGAGCAGTTCCAACTTACGGCCACCCGCATCCCAGATCTCGACCGCGCCACCCCAACTCTACAGCGCATCCAATGGCGGAATCATCCAATACCAACGCCATGGTCTCCGGTCTGAAGGTAATCCTTAACCTCCTCTCGCCACTCGAATCAACGTTAGGATTAATAGCAAACACCTGAATTAATGTTCTGTTCCGCTACTAATTTTAGGTTTCAGACATCCTACTGCCACATCCTTCTCTCGCAAATTCTATGTGCCTCGGTCCCCGCTCTTCCGAGAGTTCCGCTCTCTTAATTTCATGCGAGGCTAACAGAATCCCCTTCGTGAACCAGAACTTAGATCTATCTTCCTGGGCCGACTGCCTGCGTGCCTGGCCTAATCCTCATGAGGGTTGGGTGGCATGGTACAATAGAGTATCCAAAACCCACTATGCCACCTGGGAAGCCATAGGGATAGCCGATGCCTTGTCTCCCCTCGAAAAGAATGAAAATATCCTGAAAACCATCGGCTACTTCTGGTCTGACGCACTGAACTGCTTCATGTTTGGCCATGGCCCTATGACACCAACTCTGCTGGATGTGGCCATGATCACAGGCCTAGACATTGCATCCCCAAGCCCTTCTGCATTCAAGCTACCGAAAGTTCCTTTCACCCTTTCCTCTAAAAAGAGTGTACCAGCTGGGGTGCCTACCTCAATCATTATATGAAAACCAAAGGCCCTGTGACAGAGAGAGAACACACAGCCTTCACCGAACTTCTGGTTGGAGCACTTCATATTCTGTGGCCCATCACTCGCCCCTACCAAGAATTACCTTTCCCTAGCCTATGAACTTGCCAAAGGCACCCAACTTGGCCTCGGCAAACTGTTTCTTGGAGAGGTCTATCGATCTCTTCAACTGATGTCTGTCAAACTGTTCTCTCAAAAGACAGTTAAAACTGGAGGCCCCTGGTGGTTTATTCAGTTATGGGCTCAGCTGTACTTTCAGAACCAGATCCCAGACTTCCCACCTTTGGCCACCTGCACCTTCCCAGATGCTAATGGAAAGGAGATCCGATGCACCAGCTATGGCCAAGCTTTGTACGGTCTCCCAGGCAGCAGGCTGATCCCTAAGGAAGCAGCAGGGTGGTTCAAGATTTTCTTCCAAGGTTCGGACAACCCCCTGTTCTTTCCTTATACTGAATCGGAGAACTTTGAGAACCCAGTCTCCTTCCGATTGGATAACTTTGCCGATGACGCTAGCACCCAGCATTTGTACTCCATTATGATCCGTCCTTGCTTTCTCCCAGTTGGCATGAGTACCTCAAACCGGATCGTCAAGCCCGGTTATGAGTCTTACCAACCGGTAGTAGTAGCCCGACAGCTTGGTCTCGGGCAGGTGCCTCCACACTTCTTCCTACACCACCTGACAGCAAGCAGAGCTGAACTGCCTGACATCCTCACTGGCCAAAGGTGCTATACCTTCTTTGATGCTTTGGCCATTCCAATTCCCCACAACCTCCGTTTCACCTTCACTACCGATGGTTTCGAGACTTGGTGGTCCATGTGGAAGACCCATGCCTTCAGAAGGGCTCTAGGACCGCTGCTGAGACAACTTGATGCTGAATATGACGTTCCCGCCGACCAGGTACCATTACTTATAAATTTCTTGCAATGGCTTATGGTGATTGTCTGTAACCTGACTCCATCTCCTGGCAGCAACAAGATGGCCCAGCTCCCACGCAAGCCGATGGCTCCCCCTTCGAATTCCTTCCTCCGGCCCCAGTAGTTCTCTTCTGCCAGAGCTCGCCACCCCTGAAGAAAGTCATAATGCAGAATCAGCCGATTTCACCGAAATCGGCTCCCAAGAGTAAAGCATCTCCGGGGCCAGTTGCCCCCCGAGCCTCGACTCAGGCGAGGACGTCAGTGAGGAAGGTGGCTGCCAGAAAGACCCTGAAGCGCAAAGCTCCTGCCCAAGAAAGCCTGCACGTAAGTTGATTTGTGCCCTGTCCACATTTATCTGCTTTCCCAGTCTTTTGCAACATGCTTGTACTCCTTTCTACAGACTTCCACCGAAGAAAACTCCAGCGGGGCCGCAGAATCCAGCCAGAGGGATTCGAGCTCGGGCAACTCCGAGAGGTCTACCACCCAGAGCCAGACGGCCTCGCCAGCGCCGGCTTCTAAGAAAAGGTCGATTCCCGAGCCTCCTGCTCCCCAAGCCCCGACCAAATCAGGGTCACGCGTGAAGCGTCGATGCGTCAAAAGGGCTCGTAAAGACCCACGAGCTTCTCCATCAAGCCAGGAGGTCTCAAATGTATTTATCTCCCTGGTTTACACTTCATGCTAACCCATTGACACTTGGATCGGCTAATTACTTCCTTTTGCAGACCAATGATACCTCTAGCGGAGACGTCGAGGAGGTACTGATGCCGTCCGCCACGCTAGACCTAGCCCCCTCGACGATCGTGGCTGACCAAGTGGCTAACCTAGCCAAGTCCACGGAAAAGCCGATTATCACAACATCGGCTGCTCCTCCTACCTTGGGAGAGGTACACCCCACTTCCTTGGCTCTATCACTTTCTTCGTTGTATGCTAACACCACTTTTGTTCGTATTGTCAGGGTTGTGATCTCTCAAGCTTGCTGGCGTTCGATCCTGAATCCATCGAACCAACTACTTCCAAGGCAAGTGGAGAGCCCCGTCCTAGCACGGTCCATGGTCCACTCCAGCGCCTCAAGGATTTGCTCTCTTCCTCAATTGAGACCCTGGTTGAAAATTCTGAGGAAGTCAAAGGCATCCTCGAAGATATCCAGCCCCATCTCCCTATGACACTGCAAGTGAAGCTTTGGCCAGCTGTGACTCTGTCGGTCTTCAGGTCAAGGGTACAATCGGCTCGCCAAAGGATTAATCTTCGCCACACCCAGCTTCCATTGAGAGCCGATATTGCAGACAAGTGTCAACGGCTCAACGAGAAGAAGGCTGCTTTAGATGCCAAAACTGACACTTCTGCCACTAGCGCCGAACTCGAGACCCTGCGTAAGGAACTGGAGGACCTTGAAGAGAGGGTCAGGGTGACCAAGCAGCTTATCCAAGACAAGGAAGCCCTTATAGCCCGCTCTCAAGAGGAAGCAAAGGGCCTCACAGCCGATCTGAAGACCGATCTGGCTGAAATTCGTACCCTGAGCAGTCAACTGGTGACGGGCAAAGACGAGGACGACGAGGCTGAGATCGCCGAGGTGGATCGCATCCGTGCTGACGCCCTTCACGCCCTCAGCGCGTTTCTTCAGTAGAGCCTTTAGAGTCAAATATTTTGCTGAACTTGCCCTTCTGAAGTCGATGACTCTGCATCGGCTGTATTTGTTACATTCGGCTGTACTTGTTACATTTTTTTATTGGCCGATTTTCCCATCGGCCCCTAACATTTTATTGCCCATGCATCGCACATGTTCATAGCGTCCGTCTATCTGATTATGTGCCCCCCGAGCCGAATCTGTCAGGTTATTGCAGATATCGGCTCTGCAGTTATCGACAGAACTATACCTGAACATCGGCTCTGCAGACATGCCCAATGCCGATTTCCTTGAGCTCGCAAGCCGATGTAAACCCATACCCTAGCTTTCCGTCACCTGTTAGATCGACGCTGAACACCGGCGAAACGTATGGCAGGGATAATACGGGTCGATCGCTGGAATCGGCCCTTATCTTGATTGTATTGCTCAAAAGAGGCTTACATCTCGTTTGTGCCAGCCGATGTCTCATCATCGGCTTTCCTTCGTTTGGGGCGCCATACTTTCCTTTGTGGTCGACCCTCTTCGTCCAGGGTTCGTTGAATTTTCGCGGCCAAATCAGGCCGCACCTTCCTTAGCGTGTGCAGGTACAACCTTTCGGCTTCCTCCAAGCCACGCAGTCGCTGAACCCTACGCCTTTGGGAACGGCTGAGTCCATCAGGGCACCACCTTGGCCGGTGGTACCTGTCTTCTTCTTCTTCATCATCGTCTTCCAAATCCTCGAGATCTTCCACCCGAGGGGACTCAGCGTGCTTGTTCCGAGGCGGGAGAGGCCCTAGACGTTGGAACACGGACACGTTAGCTGCATCCTTCCTCTTCTGTCTACATTCACGGGGCAGTTGCCGATTGTAGGCAATCGGCTCATTCCTGAATCCCAGCAGTGTCTGAAGAAGGGACAGTCCCAGTGCCTATCCTCGTCGTCTTGCTCTCTTGACCTTTCCTTGGCGTGGCGCTCATATCTCTCCTCGTCGTGATCATGCCGACGATGCCTCCTGGCGTCCCTAGCCAGGCGATCTCTTTCATCATCGTCGTTGGGTCGTCGGCGTTGGTCATATTGACTCACGTACTTGTTGAGGAGGTGATCAGAGAGAGGTCGCTGATATCTCACATTCCTCACTTCTCCCTCTGTGATGTAGTGCTTGCCATCGTGACGGAGCCGATCGCGTGGAACGGCTTCCTCTCGTGTCCTTGCTACGAGAGCAGCTGCCCTCGTCTCCGTCCTTACCAGAGTGGTGTCCAGGTCCTACCATGTTGATGTTGAACGAGAATCCCTGGCTGGCACCCTCCGGGGTAAGTGCACTCCACCATGTTAACGGCGGGGAAGGGGTGAGTGTCGACCTTCATGGCGTACTTGGTTGAAAATTAGACGTCCTTGTTCTATCGCCATTTGGATCTGCCGACGCCACACCCTGCGGTCGTTGGTGGTATGGGAGAACGAGTTATGCCATTTGCGGTATGGCTTTCCGTTCAGCTCCTGTACCGTGGGGATTTTGAGGCCTTCGGGTAACTTCAACTCGCTTCTCCTTAAGTAAGAGGTCAAAAATTTGCTCAGTTTTAGTTACGTCGAAATCAAACCCTCTGGGCGGACCTGGTGGCTTAACCCATTTGCAGGATATGGGGGTTGCCCCCGAGTCCATTCAGCCACTGCTACCTCTTGATCTCCCGCGGACCCTTCATCTTCATCTGCTTCAACCAAGACTACCGCACGCTTGAATTTGTCCTGGTACAAGTCTGGGTGGCGCTGTTCATATAACGACAGTTTCTGAACCATGTGCGCCAGTGAAGGGTAGTCTGCTTGGGAAGCCATATCCTTGATCGGTGATGCGAGACCCACCACCGCCAACTCGACTGCTTCTTTCTCGGTCAAACGAGCCGAATAACATCGGTTCCTAACAATTCTGAAGCGCTGGATGTATTCTGCCACGGTTTCTCCACGCCTCTGACGTACTTGTGCTAGATCGGCAATGCCAGACTCGGAAGCCTCTGAGTGATACTGCATGTGGAACTGTTCTTCCAACTGCTTCCAAGTCCGGATCGAGTCTGGTGGCAACGAGGTGTACCACCCGAAAGCCGATCCTGTGAGGGACTGTGCGAAGAACCTCACGCGTAGTGGATCTGATGCTGAGATCGTGCCCAGCTGTGCTAAATATCGGCTCACATGCTCGATGGAGCTGGAACCATCTGATCCATTAAATTTGGAGAAATCAGGGAGCCGATATTTGGGTGGTAGCGGGACCAACTCGTACTCGTTGGGGTACGGCTTGGAATAGCTGATTGTCCTCCTTTTCGGCACCATGCCGAACTGGTCTCTCAGGATTGTACTGATCTGATCCACGGTGCTGGCTGTAGGAGTCGAACTCTGAAGATTTGCCGGAGTGGCATACTTAGCCAGCCATGCTTGCTTTTCCAGCTCTGAGCCAACTGCAGGAGCTGAGCTCTGGAGGTTTGTCGGAGTGGCATACTTAGCTAGCCACGTCTGCTTCTCAAGATCTGTTCCCGAAGTTCCCCCGTCGTTCCGAAGTCCCTGCTCGTTGCGAGTCTGGTTTGTGAGTGCCCAGTTACTGCTGTCCGGCACGTATGTGCACGTGTATCCGTGAGGGATCTCCTTAGGCGCCTCATGCAAGAACTGGTAGTCACTAGGATCACCACCGATCTTGTAGACAACGTATGCCGGTGAATTCGGCACCTCTGGTGCTGTCAACGCGAATGGCAGCGGTGGACGGGACTGGAGTGGCATCTCTCCTTGGTAAGTCCCGTGAGCTGGTCCTGACGGAGAGTACTGATGCCTCATGATTTCCTGGATCACCCGAAGAGCGACACGCTCCAAAGTGTTCACCGAGGCTCTCGGAATGGCGGTGTAGCGAATGAGCTACCATGAAGTTAATCTCCCGACGCGAGACCTGGTGCGTTCTTCCGACGGGGCGGACAGGTCCACTCCATCGAGCGCGCCTTCGGGTGAGAACCCTTTCCACCTGACGCCATGTGAGCGGGTTCTGTGAAAAGAGCCGATGAGGTCGGCTTCGAGGATTGCTTTGACCTCGTCATACTTCTTCTTGAGCTCCTCGGTCAAATCCTCGTACGTGACTGGAGTGCCCTCCGCCATCTCAGATGTAGATGGCGATGCGGTTGATGTCGACGATGGTCCCACCGGGCGTGTCAGAATGTGTTGCGGTCAGAAACCCACCGGCGAGCAGCGACGGGCAACACAGTAGAGCCGGGAGGCTCCCAGGACTGCGGCTGGCCCTGGTCCCTCCGAGCGACGGCCCGCAAAGACTCGGCACGCACGTCCGATGCTGGTGCAATGGCGTGCCACCTGACCTATACCTGGTTAGGAAGGTGATGGATGTGCCTCGCTTAGTTTCCTGCATGGCATACACGTAAACATTAAATACGAGCCTCGATCGGCTCTCAGGTTGTCCTGTGGATCGGCTCAAAGAGCTGATCCACCCATGATCCGTACGGGGTGTACGAATATATGGTGGTCCTGCTTGATCAAGATAAAGCTAAAACGATCTACTACGATTTAGGGTTTTCACCACATAATCGGAACATCCTACTCGTGATTGAGCCTAGCGGCCACGCACGGTGATCGTAAGCCGACCCTAGACAAGGCCTAAAAACCAACACGAGGTTGGTCCCCGGAACATCCTGTCTAGGGCTAGCAAACTACACCCTACGCGCCACTGGATCCTTCAACCCGTTTGTAAGGCCTAACTATGCAGATATTAAACTAATCCTTGAAGAACAAGGAGCAACCATAACGGATCGGATCTACTAAATAATGATCAAGCGGGGTGCCGCCCCTACACCTAAGATAGGTGTAAGGGCGGCTAGACGTCTCAGGGTTGCACGACGACAGCATATGATACGAAGAACAATGCTAACCCTAACACATCTAAGATAACTACGTTGCTCGCCATCAAAAAGGCTTCAGTACGAGCAACGCATGAACAGCGAATAAACTTGTACTGCCTAGATCGCAAGATGCGATCTAGGCAGCATGATGCTTACCCGGAAGAAACCCTCGAGACAAGGGAGTTGGCGATGCGCCTAGATTGGTTTGTGGTGAACGTGATTGTTGTCTATTTCATAAACCCTAGATACATATTTATAGTCCGTAGACTTTCTAACGTGGGAATAATCCCAACCGGACACGAGCCAAACTCTATCTAATCAACACGTATCCTACTATATTACAGATACACGGGCAAACTAGCCCAAACTTTGCATATAAGGCCGATTCACGTATATTCTTCCATGTATATTCTTCAAGCCCATCTTGATCGCGGCCCACCTCTGACTTGGTCAAATTCTGGTGATAACACTGGTTCAACAAAGTCTCAAAACAAAAGCCAGAAGGTTAAAAGCAACGGACACCAATACCCTGAAAAAATGAGAACCAACCTGAGGTTGGGTGGTTAGGTGGGTGGTTGTACCCCCAGCCCACCAGAGTTCAAACCCCAGGTTTGACATATGTGTGTCCCATAAAGACGGAATATTCATTCGGTGGGAGGCGACGTTCCCGTCGACAGCGAGGCGCCTGTGGTGACTTCGTCAATTTCAAGATCCAATCCGCCGGCTCAGTCTTCCGGAGGTGCTCATAGGGGTAGGGTGTGCGTGTGTGCGTTCATAGGGGTGAGTGTATGCGCGTGTATGTGAGCGTCTGCGTTTGTACTGTGTTTCTCAAAAAAAAAAAAATACCCTGAAAAATCAGGAGATAATTAAGCACGTTGTACTATCATATGAGTACGACCTGCTTATGGTAAGAGACAACATTATTTCGACAAATGACCTGAACACAACTTAACATAGCGCTAATTAAGTACTTGTAACCAAGAGTTCAGACTTCCAAAAGAGGGGGGGGGGGGCGTGGGAGAATTGGACAATACTATTTAATCATTTTGTTGATTTTAGGGAAATGAAACTATGTGATACCATCTAATTATATGGAAAAAGAATCGCTCTAATAATAAATTACTGAATTTAAGCAATCAAGAAGCAACATGTGTAATATAATAATAAAAATAGAAAACTTAAGTGGTACATAGAAAAAATGATATATCTCAAAGTTCAAATCCTTATAGGACACTAATCTCCGTGGAAAATCAAGTCCACATGATCCCAAAGGATCTTGCTTCATGTCCTTGATCTTTACGAACAAAGCACAAATTCCTCCACTACACTACAACAATGTAGACAGTCCCTATCATTTTAAACGTCGATGCACACATCTAAATGCCGCGCTCGTGATGACTCGGGAAATAAAAACCGCTAGGGAAAAAGTGCAAGAGAAGACGAAAGATTTATGAGGGTTCTGATAGAACGCCTCAAGGCCTTTGGATAGTCTATGGATGACTTGAAGGGGATTAGTACCGTGATAGCCACCCATCAAATATTTTTAGAGGAAGGAGATCCACCAGTTGCAGAGTACCAAAGGAGGCTCAAACCACAGACGAATGAGGTGGTGAGAAAAGAAAATAATTCGTCTTCTAGATGCCAAAAATCTATAGGCACTATAGAAAGGAACGGAGGGAGTAACGCTTTTAACGGTGAAACAGATACACGATGTTGAGCCCAGCTTAACACACACACAAGAGAAGGTTTAACCTAGGCAACACATGTCGACAACGCGAGCAGCCGCCACGACTATCATAGTCTACGAAGAGGAAGAGCAAAGCGCAGGACGGGATACGTTGTCGGACCGGTGCTCACCATAGCACATGCGAGCCGACAACCACCGCAACCGACGAGAAAGCACTATCGTCGCAAACGTCACCAGAGGTCGGCCACCACCAGGAGTCGACCAACAAAGCTCACCGCCAACAAGGGACACCAAGGACGAGCACTTCGAGAAAACACCAAGGGTGCAGAACACGAAGAAAGCTTTGCCGAGGAGGGTAGACCGAGGCGGACCTCCACCACCCAGGCAACGGAGCGCCGCACAGCGTGAGAACTCCAAGGCGGCATCTTCAAGAAGATGACGACGCAGAAGCGCTGCTGCCACCCGATCCATGTATCTTGGGTTTTCACCCGGAGACTGTGGAGTGACCGCACCGCCACCACGACGCCTCCAAGAAGGGAACAACGTTCGCGGACAACGCTCCTGTGACCTAGAATGGCAAGGGTTTCATCCGGGAGATTTAGTCAAAAGGCCACACGGGGTCGCGACCGTCACCCTCGCATCAGCCGTACCACCGTCACACCACGCAGCTCACCAGCACCACACCGCCCACACGACCATGGACACCGACCAGCATCAGAGTCCTTTTCATGCCCGTCAATCAACAAGACTCCCACCGTCCAGGGGCGCCACCCCGGCAACCCACCAAAGCACACTGTCGACCTAGGAAAACCGCAGAACAACGCTGTGAGGGCACCAAACGCCAACCAAGGCGCAAGCCAGCCATTGTACATCTGAGCAAAAGCGGCCACCTTCAGCCCCCATTGTTAGAATAGATAACGGTATACGTATCGTATACGTGTAGAACTCATGTAATTGTATTATGTACCCATATATAATGAGAAGATCCCTACCCGACGAGGCACGTCGGGACGCACACATATTACGTTCCTTACGATTCTTTCATGGTATCAGACGCCGCGACCTGACCTAGGGTTCTCGCGCCGCCGTCTTCCGCTTCCGCAGCTCGTCGCCGTCGCAGCTCGTCGCTGCCATGATGACGTCCGGATCGTCTGCCGACTCCACGGCTTCGACGTCCGCTTCTTCCGCGGGGCTCTCCGTCCCGCCCGCGGCCTCGGTCGCCGGATCGCTCGCGGCATCCACTCTGAGCGCCGGCTCTGGCGCGGTTCCGCCGGGTGCGCTCCAGCCGGACGCGGTTCCGCCTGGCGCGATCTCGCTAGGCGCGGTTCCGCCGGGTGCGCTCCCAATCGCGGCCCCCGTGGCCTCATCTGCTGGCGCGATCCCGCCGATCCCGTCCGTGCAGATCCTGCCGCTCCCGTCCGGCACGGACGTGACTCCGTCTGCTTCCACCACGATGGCTGCAATTCTATCAGATGCATCGCGGTATTCAGATTCCCTGGCCGCGTCCATGCAGCATATGGCAGGGCTTGGTACATACCCTGGTTACAACAACTACCCACAGATGGCCGGGCTTGGCACGTACCCTCTGGCGCTCGGGTTCCCGCGGCCGCCGCTGCTGCCTCACGCCGGCGCGCCATCGCTGCCGTATACTGGCACCATGCCCTACAGCACGCCGCCCGGTTTTCCGCCTCAGCCGCAGCAGCCGCAGCAGTCGCCGTCTTACGGCGCCGGACCGTTCAACAACCATGTGTTTCCCAACATTGTCACCATCGTGCCGGCTATCACCATCAAGCTCACTAGCGATAACTACATGTTTTGGCGTGCTCAGGTTGGTCCGCTGCTCCGCAGCCATATGTTGATGGGCTATGTTGATGGATCCTTTGTTTGCCCCGACCCTCATGTCGTCGTCAGCCACGCCGGCGGTCTACACCAACAGCCGAACCCGGCGCACCAGCACTGGATTCAGCAGGACCAGGCAATCCTCTCGGGTTTCGTCTCTTCGATGACGGAGGGCGTCTTGGGTATGATCATGTTCGCCGGTACTTCTCGCGAGGCTTGGGAGACCTTGAGTGGCGCTTTTGCGTCGACATCTATTGCTCGTGCCTCGGCCCTCCGGCAAGAGATGGCTGACTTGAAGAAGGACAACAAGACCATCAATGTCTACTTCCATCAGATGAAGGCCCTCTCGGACTCGTTGACCAGTATTGGGATGCCTCTCCGCGATGATGAGTTTATCTCTTCTCTCCTCGCCGGCCTCGGTGAAGAGTATGATGCCCTGTTCGAGGTGGTCAATGCTCGTACCACTCCTATGCAGATTCGCGACCTGTTTTCGCAGCTCCGGGCTGCCGAGCAGCGCAAGCTGGCGCAACGCCGCACTCACGGAGGTGCTGCTCACTATCCGGCGGCGCACGCTGCTGCCTCCACTCCCGCCGGACCTGTCGCTGCATGGACTGCTCGTGGCAGCCCCCGGCCCTCTGCTCCACCGCCAAAGACGGCGCCCCCTCCCGCGGCTCCTAAGCCGACTGCTGGGCGCGGCAGTGTCGTCTGTCAGCTCTGTGGAGTCCCTCGTCACACTGCTTCTCGGTGCTACAAGCGGTTTAACCGTGACTTTCTCGGCATCGGCAATGATGGACGCGAGACCGAGAAGCAACTCTCCATGGCGATGATTGCTTCCCATGGATCCTCCTCTGGCGCTCCTCATGTTGCAGACCCGGCATGGTATGCAGATTCTGGCGCCACCCATCACATTACTCATGAGCTGGACAAGCTCACCTCACGTGCGCCCTACCACGGCACCGACCAGGTTCACACAGCCAATGGTTCAGGTATGCGCATTCATAATATTGGTCATGCTATTTTACCTACTCCATCCTCTAGGTCTCTAGCCCTTAATCATGTCCTTCATGTTCCTAAAGCAACTCGTAATTTGTTATCTATGAGTAAACTTTCATCTGATAATAATGTGTTCATTGAACTTCATCCTCATGATCTTTTTGTTAAGGACCGGGACACGCGGGCACCCATTCTTAGAGGTCGTTGCAGTGGTGGTCTCTATGAGATTAAAGCTCCTGTCATCAAGCAAGCACTTAGCAGCGTCAAGGTGTCTCGTGATATGTGGCATCGTCGTCTAGGACATCCGAGCATTACAAGTCGTTCAACATGTTCTTCGTAGTCATGAATTACCATCCCTCCATGAGTCCAATAAAATTGAGTCAGTTTGTGATGCCTGTCAGCAAGGGAAGAGTCATCAGTTACCCTTCTCCTTGTCTACTCGTGTAACAAAGTTTCCATTAGAGATCATTTATTCTGATGTATGGGGTCCTGCCCAAACCTCTGTTAGTGGACATCGCTTTTATGTCAGTTTTGTCGATGCTTATAGTCGTTTCACTTGGCTCTACTTACTTAAGCGTAAATCTGATGTCTATGATGTGTTTCTTCAGTTTCAGAATCATGTTGAACGCCTGTTAAGTCGCAAGATTATTCATGTCCAAACTGACTGGGGGGGTGAGTATGAAAAGCTTCACCCCTTCTTTCACAATTTGGGTATCTCACACCGTGTGTCTTGTCCTCACACTCACCAACAGAATGGCACTGCCGAGCGTAAGCACCGTCACATTGTTGAGACTGGTCTTACCTTGCTTGCTCATGGGTCTGTCCCCTTATGTTACTGGAGTGATGCTTTTGCTACTGCCTGTTTTCTCATCAACAGGCTTCCTAGTCGCACCATTGATATGCAAACTCCCCTTGAGCGTCTTCTCAAGGAAACACCGGATTACACTTTTTTCAAGGTGTTTGGTTGTGCTTGTTGGCCTCATCTTCGACCATATAATAATCATAAACTTGAGTTTCGCTCTCAGAAGTGTGTGTTTTTGGGCTATAGTTCTCTTCATAAAGGATACAAGTGTCTCCATGTTCCCTCCAATCGAGTCTATATATCTAGAGATGTCATCTTTGACGAGAACGTTTTCCCTTTTGCTAACTTGCCCAACTCACATACTCTACCACCTATATCGGAGTCGTCTTTACTTTCAGCTGACCAATTTATGGATGATGCACATGCCTCGCCGTTGCTTGCTAACCATGGTGCAGGTACTGGACGAGGAGGTCGACTGGAAATTTTAGTCCCGCACGCGCCGCCACGGGACGTCGATCAACATGCTCCTATTTTGCTGCCCATGCATGGCTCTTCGTTGGGCTGCGTGCAGCCATGCACTCCAGCAGCTCCAGCCAGCCCCGCCTCGGGCTGCGGTGCGCCATGCAATGGCTCCGCTGGAGACCAAGCCGGCTCTGCCTCAGGCCCTGTGCCCGCATGCGATGGCATGCACATGCCTGCACCCACGCTGCGCTTGGCCAATTCTGCTCCTGGCCAAGACGTGATGCGCTCGGCCACTGCTGCTCCTGGCCAAGACGCGCTGCAGTCCACGCATGCGCCTGGCGCGGTCGCAGCTTCTCCTGGCCTGGACTCTGCCAGGTCCCTGGATGTGACGCGCACGCCCGTGCGTGTTCCTGCTGATACTGATAATGATGGCCTGCTGTCCCCTGCTGCTCCAACGCCTGTGTCACCTGTCTCCCAGACAGCGACACCGCCTGTCTCCTCGCCTGCGACAACTACTTCTATGCCAGAAATTGCACCGCCCGCTTCGTCTGCTGCTCCTGTTCCTCCGCCGACTGGCCCTGTGACACGCCTGCGTCGAGGTATTACACAGCCTAAGCAGCGCACTGACGGTACAGTTGCTTGGAATTGCATTCTTCAGGCTTATTCTGCGTCGAAGCATACTCAGGAACCCCGGGATTATAAAGAAGCTCTGCGTCTTCCGCACTGGCGTGATGCTATGGAGGCGGAGTTTTCAGCTCTCCAGGATACTGGTACTTGGCGACTGGTCCCTCCTGTTCCTGGTGTTAATTTGATTGATTCCAGGTGGATTTTTAAGGTCAAACTTCATGCTGATGGCTCTATTGAGAGGTACAAAGCTCGTTTAGTTGCTAAGGGATACAAACAGCGCTATGGCCTGGATTATGATGAGACTTTCAGCCCTGTGGTGAAACCTGCTACCATACGGTTATTACTTGGTATGGCTCTCTCTCACCGTTGGTACCTTCGTCAGCTTGACATTCAGAATGCCTTTCTTCATGGCTTTCTCAATGAGGAGGTTTACATGAAGCAACCTCCTGGCTTTGTTGATTCTGCTCGGCCGGATCATTACTGTCGATTGATCAAATCACTATATGGACTGAAGCAGGCACCTCGCGCTTGGCATGCTCGATTTAGTTCAGTCCTTGGCTCCTTGGGATTCTTCCCATCAGTGACAGATACATCCTTGTTCATCCTTCGTCGCCCAGATGTGACTATTTTTCTACTGGTCTATGTTGATGATATCATTGTTCTCAGCTCATTGGAAGGTGCTATTCCCAGGCTTATTGGCAAGCTTCGGTCTGAATTTTCTGTGAAGGATCTTGGTGCTCTCCATTATTTCCTGGGTATTGAAGTATCCTCACCTTCCGCTGGTCACCTTCTTCTTCAACAGCGTAAGTATGCTTTGGAGCTTCTTGCACGCGCTGGTATGTTGAAGTGTGCTCCTGTGACTACTCCTATGGCATCTTCTGAACGTCTGTGCAGCTCGGATGGTGATGTTCTTTCCCCTGAGGAGGCTACTCAGTACCGCAGTATTGTTGGAGGTCTTCAGTATCTCACAGTCACTCGACCAGACTTATCTTTTGTGGTTAACAAGGTCTGCCAATTCCTTCATGAGCCTCGTACACCTCATTGGTCTGCTGTCAAGCGGATCCTTCGCTATGTGAGTCACACTATTCATTGCGGCTTGCATTTTCGGTCTTCTTCCTCCACACTCCTGTCGGCATTCTCTGATGCTGACTGGGCAGGCAATATGGATGATCGGCGATCCACGGGGGGATATGCTATATTTTATGGAGGAAATCTGATCGCCTGGAGTGCACGGAAACAGTCTACTGTCTCGAGATCGAGCACGGAGTCTGAGTATAAAGCTCTTGCTGATGCTACAGCTGAACTTGTTTGGGTTCAATCCTTATTGAGAGAGCTTGGTGTGCCCCAGCATCGACCTCCAGTCCTGTGGTGTGACAATATTGGTGCAACTTATTTGTCATCCAATCCAGTCTTTCATGCGAGGACGAAGCATATTGAAGTGGACTTTCACTTTGTTCGTGAGCGTGTGTCTCGGAAGCAACTTCAGATTCGGTTTATCTCGTCAAAGGATCAAGTTGCTGATATCTTTACTAAACCACTTCCTTTACCCTTGTATGAGCATTGTAAGCGCAATCTCAACCTTTCATTAGTTGAGATTGAGGGAGGGTGTTAGAATAGATAACGGTATACGTATCGTATACGTGTAGAACTCATGTAATTGTATTATGTACCCATATATAATGAGAAGATCCCTACCCGACGAGGCACGTCGGGACGCACACATATTACGTTCCTTACGATTCTTTCACCCATTACTATCGGGACGGATGGAGAGTCCGGACGGCGACGGCTCGATGGCGTAGAGCTTGAGGCCTTGATGCGGCTGCTGCCTCATCCTCGGCGAGCCGGCAGGTGAGTTGCCTGGCCGTGGGGCGTCGTGGAGGCGGAGGCGCCCCCGGATCTGGTGGCCACCGGAGGCATCTTCTCCTGGCTGGCGGGGGCCTCGACGCGCCTGATGCGACGCGGGCGGGCAAGCTCGACGGGGCGGCGCGCATGGATGCACGCACGCGCGCGCCGGCGAGGAAGCCCGCCGCGACGCCCGGTGGGTGGCCGCCGCCGCATTCGGGGTTAGGGTTTGGTTGATTGGGAGGAAAACCGTGTGGATTTGGTTGAATGGCTTGCTAGTGGACGGACGGACGCTGCTACGTGTCCCGTGCGCGCACAGTCCACGTTTTTCGATCGGGCCAGACGTGTACACATCAATACTTTCTGGGTTACGACTGTGATCGGTTAATTTTGACCCCGAGTCGTAGCACAAGTCCGAGTCCAGGCCAGCATGCGATCTACTTCTTCCGTGCGCCTACATAAGGAGTAGTTGCGTTTATCCAAGCTCAACAACTGGCTGCGCTTGTTTCTTGAGCGGCGATTGAATCGGCTCGTCTCGTCCTGCGATGGCTGCTTCCACGAGTAGGAGCGGCGGCGGCCACCGGAATCAGGCTGTCTGGCCTGGCTACATGGCGCGGTACGAGCCGCTGGCGAGGCTGGGCGCGGGCATGAACGGCGAGGTGTTCAAGGCGTGGGACACCAAGGAGAGCCGCATCGTCGCCGTGAAGCGGCTCAGCGGGACCGGGACCACCGGCGGCGACGACCTAATCTTCTCCGGCCTTCAAGAGGTCTGGCGCGCGGGAGTGCAGGTGTCTGAGGACGTGCGACGGCATCCCCTCCGTCGTGAAGCTCCTCGACAAAGTCGTCCCCAAGGTTAATTCCGACGACTCCTTCCTCATCATGGAGTACGCCGGCCGCCTCAACCTACGCGGCTACATGCAGCGCCGTGCCCATCGGCGTCGTCGGTTCTCCGAGGCCAAGGTGTGCCGGATCATGAAGGCGCTCCTGGAGGGGGTCAACTTCGTGCACGGCACCGGCATCATGCACCTCGACATCAGGCCCGAGAACGTGATCCTTGACGACGGCACGGAGGATAGGACGGAGAGGAGGCCCAAGAACAAGAAGGGGGCGATGATCCAAGACGGCGAGCTCAAGGAGGACAACATCGTCTACAAGATCGGAGGCTTCGGGATTTCCCGGAGGAAAGAGCGCGGCCCGAAGCAGCCGGAGGTGACAATTGCGACAGCGTACAGCGCGCCGGAGCTCCTCCTGCACTCGTGCGAGTACGACGAGCGCGTGGACACGTGGGGGCTCGGATGCTTAATGGCCGACCTCCTCTCGGGCACCGGCATGCCCACCTTCGGCCCCGACGACTCGGAAGAAAAGATCATGAGCAAAGTGTTCCGCGTCGTCGACCCTAAGTGCAAGAAGATCAAGGACTGGGCTGGGTACTCGGGGATAGCGGCAGAGTGGAAGTCGAAGCTGCCCGGACAAAACAAGTCGAAGCTGGCGAGGATAGCGGCAGGATCGAAGACGAAGCTACTCGGGAATCCTCTTCGGCGCCGGTTCCCCTTCTGGAGGTTGTCGTCCGCCGGCTTCGAGGTGCTCAGCGGGCTACTGGAGAGCAACCCGGCGAAGCGGCTTACTGCAGCGGAGGCGCTCGACAAGCCTTGGTTCCAGTAGAACTGTCGGTGATGGCGTGAGTTTGGGGCTGCTTTTGTTAGATTGTCGCGCTCATAGCTAGGGTTCTTAGTTTGAGAATAGATAGAGGCTCTGGATCCCTACATGTAAACTCTGTGTATGCATGTGATACGATCAATATATGTACTAGTTTACTTTATGATATTCAGATATTGATTAATTGGTTCATGGCTGCATTTACCAGTTCCCTTTTGTTCATCCTACCATCGGGTAGTCATAGCCAGAGGTTGATGCAAAATAAGAATGATGTGGCTTCAGATCACTTCCGAGTCTGTTGAATCATGCATGGAAGGGGAGAGACAAGAAATTAGCTGACTATACATAAATATTATTTGATAGTTATTGTTTCACGAGGGTATTTCTCATTAGTTGATTGTAGTAAATGTCTACGAAGAAGAGAGATCAAAGATGTGTTCACAAATTTCATACGAATGGTAAATAGATTGAGATTGTTGCATATATCAATTTTGTTAAAGAAATACATATTTATAAATTTGTTAACTTTTATCTTACCACTGGAGTACAGTTCCACTCACTTGGTTCAAATCTTAGTGGCAGGAAACAAGTCTTATAAGATACACAAATTCGAAGCCTCCCGTATAAGAATGGCCACTTGGATTTGAAAGTTCGAAATGGTTAATTATACTGTTGAGTAGTTTTTTCTAACATGTGTATGCTAATGTGATAGATCCATTTATGAAATACAATAACTACGGTAGTCAAAAGGAAGGAATTAAAAAAATTAGGGAAGCCCTCATAAATTCCAACCAAGTATCTCTTGAAAATAAAGAGTTTCTGTACAAACACATTGTCAGCAAATAAGATGTTTTTTTTAGATCAAAGCTGCGTTTATATTAACTCAAACCGGCATACTCAGATGCTACCAGGTTCACAATCAATTCAGGGGGAGAACCCACCCCAAACCATACAAACACATTGTCAGCAAATAAGATGTGTTGTGATCTTCGGTAACAAAATAAGCCGAATCTAGAGCCCAATATAAGAAACTGAAGGAGGTTGCATCCACACGGATGCAGACTATTTGCTAGTTGGATATTAGAATTTGTGACAGTGCATGAATACCCATCCAAGATGGTAACATGTTTAGTGTATTCACCACATTGTGATTATAGTCCCACCAGTATTGATTTTCCGCGACCATATTCAGCTATAATTAATTATTATTTTTAGGTAATAGATAGAATAGCAACTCTCCTGGCGTTTGGACCTCATGGTGCACACAACCGATTATTGCAATCTTCTGGTTCAACAAAGTCTCAAAACAAAAGTCTCAAAACAAAAGCCAAAAGATTAAAAGCAACAGACACCAATACCCTGAAAATCAGGAGATAATTAAGCACGTTGTGCTATCATATGAGTGACCTGCTTATGGTAAGAGAACATTATTTCTACACCTAATGACCTGAACACAACTTAACATACCACTAAGTACTTTGCAACCAAGAGTTCAGATTTCCAAAAGGGGCGTGGGAGAATTGGACAATACTATTTAATCATTTTGTTGATTTTAGGGAAATGAAACTATGTGATACCATCTGTTAGAGATATATTTGGTATAGGTATATTAGGTAGTCTAGAATTTGTAACCTCTGTCTACCATATCTCTAGGAGAGCTATCTTAGCCTCCAAGTCTGTCCACTATATATACTCGTCTGAGAGGCTCAATACAACATCCAACATATTCCGCCAATCTCTCATCTCTCTAACGTTCTACATGGTATCAGAGTGGCGCCGATCCTAACCTAGCCGCCGCCCAAGCTTCCGCGCCGCGCCGCCCCCGGGGAGGTCGATCTCCATGATCTACTCCGGGGGCCACGCAACCCGTATGAGGGTTCGTCCGCCGATCCGTTGATCCGCTGCCCTCTGATGTCTACGCACGCTTCTATTCCTGTAGACAGTGTTGGGCCTCCAAGAGCAGAGGTTTGTAGAACAGCAGCAAGTTTCCCTTAAGTGGATCACCCAAGGTTTATCGAACTCAGGGAGGAAGAGGTCAAAGATATCCCTCTCATGCAACCCTGCAACCACAAAGGAAGAAGTCTCTTGTGTCCCCAACACACCTAATAGGTGCACTAGTTCGGCGAAGAGATAGTGAAATACAAGTGGTATGAATGAATATGAGCAGTAGTACGGCGCCAGAAAAGTGCTTGCTGGCGTGCAGTTGATGGTAGTAATATTGCAGGAAGTAAAGATGCAGTAAAACAGTAAACAAGCAGCGATAGCAGTATTTAGGAACAAGGCCTAGGGATTATACTTTCACTAGTGGACACTCTCAACATTGATCACATAACAGAATAAATAGATAGATGCTAGACTCTACACTCTCTTGTTGGATGATGAACACCACTAACTGTGTAGGATTACACGAACCCTTAATGCCGGAGTTAACAAGCTCCACAATATTCAATGTTCATATTTAAATAACCTTAGAGTGCATGACAGATCAACATAACCAAGCCAAGTACTAACATAGCATGCACACTGTCACCTTCACACTACGAAAGGAGGAATAGATCACATCAATACTATCATAGCAATAGTTAACTTCATAATCTACAAGAGATCACAATCATAGCCTACGCCAAGTACTACACGATGCACACACTCGTCACCATTACACCGTGCAGGAGGAATAAACTACTTTAATAACATCACTAGAGTAGCACACGGATAAATTGTGATACAAAACACATTGCAATCATAAGGGATATAAATAAGCACTTCACTATGCCATTCATAACGGTGAATAAGTATTCTGTGAAATATAGCCTAAGAGACCCACACGGTGCACACACTCGTCACCTTTACACACGTGGGACAAGGAGTCTCCGGAGATCACATAAGTAAAACCCACTTGACTAGCATAATGACATCTAGATTACAAGCATCATCATATGAATCTCAATCATGTAAGGCAGCTCATGAGATTATTGCATTGAAGCACATAGGAGAGAGATTAACCACATAGCTACCGGTACAGCCCCGAGCCTCGATGGAGAACTACTCCCTCCTCATGGGAGATAACAGCGTTGATGAAGATGGTGGTGATGTCGATGGAGGAGCCTTCCGGGGGCACTTCCCCGTCCCGGCGGCATGCCGGAACAGAGACTCCTGTCCCCCAGATCTTGGCTTCGCGATGGCGGCGGCTCTGGAAGGTTTCTCGTACCGTGGCTTTTCCGTATCGAAGTTTTAGGTCAGGGACCTTTAAATAGGCGAAGAGGCGGAGTCGGAAGGTCGACGAGGCGATGACACAACAGGGGGGCGCGGCCCAGGCCCTGGCCGCGCCGCCCTATCATCTGGGCCCACCAGGGCTCCCCTCTGGTGGCTCTCGGGTGTTCTGGAAGCTTCGTGGAAAAATAGGATGCTGGGCATTGATTTCGTCCGATTCCGAGAATATTTCCTTATTAGGATTTCTGGAACCAAAAATAGCAGAAAACAGCAACTGGCCCTTCGGCATCTCGTCAATAGGTTAGTTCCGGAAAACGCATAATAATGACATATAATGTGTATAAAACATGTAGGTATCATCAATAAAGTAGCATGGAACATAAGAAATTATAGATACGTTTGGGACGTATGAAGCATCCCCAAGCTTAGTTCCTACTCGCCCTCGAGTAGGTAAACGATAACAAAGATAATTTATTAAGTGACATGCTATCATAATCTTGATCAATACAATTGTAAAGCATATGTAATGAATGCAGCGATTCAAAGCAATGGTGAAGATAATGACTAAACAATTGAATCATATAGCAAAGACTTTTCATGAATAGTACTTTCAAGACAAGCATCAATAAGTCTTGCATAAGAGTTAACTCATAAAGCAATAATTCAAAGTAGAGGTATTGAAGCAACACAAAGGATGATTAAGTTTCAGCAATTGCTTTCAACTTGTAACATGTATATCTCATGGATAGTTGTCAACACAAAGTAATATAACAAGTGCAATAGGTAAACATGTAAGAATCAATGCACACAGTTGACACAAGTGTTTGCTTCTAAGATAGAAAGAATAGGTAAACTGACTCAACAATAAAGTAGCAGAAAGGCCCTTCGCAGAGGGAAGCAGGGATTAAATCATGTGCTAGAGCTTTTTAAGTTTTGAAATCATATAGAGAGCATAAAAGTAAAGTTTTGAGAGGTGTTTGTTGTTGTCAACGAATGGTAGCGGGTACTCTAACTACCTCGTCAACCAGACTTTCAAGAGCGGCTCCCATGAAGGACGTTATCTCTACCAGCAAGGTAGATCATCCCTCTTCTCTTTTGTTTACACATGTACTTTAGTTTAGTTTTATTTTTATTTTTTAGATGACACTCCTCCCAACCTTTGCTTTCTCAAGCTATGGCTAACCGAATCCTCGGGTGCCTTCCAATCAATCACATACCATGAAGGAGTGTCTATTTGCAAAATTAAGTTGCTTACTGATGAATCAGAGCAAAACATGTGAAGAGAATTATTAATGCAAGTTAATTAATTGGGGCTGGGAACCCCATTGCCAGCTCTTTTTGCAAAATTATTGGATAAGCGGATATGCCACTAGTCCATTGGTGAAAGTATGTCCGAAGTAAATGACAAGATCGAAAGATAAAACACCACATACTTCCTCATGAGCTATAAAACATTGACACAAATAAGAGATAATATCTTTTGAATTGTTTAAAGGTAGCACATGAAGTATTTGCTTGGAATGGCAGAGAAATACCATGTAGTAGGTAGGCATGGTGGACACAGATGGCATAGTTTTTGGCTCAAGGTAGGATGAGGGTATTTTGCAAATGTTGATCGTAGAAAATGTGTACGAAGAAGAGAGATCAAAGATGTGTTCACAAATTTCATATGAATGATAATAAATTGATTGCATATATAATTTTTATTAAAGAAATGCACGTTTCTATATTTATTAGTTTTTATCTTACGACTCGAGTATAGTTCCACTCAATTGATTCAAATCTTGGCGGTAGCTAGGGGAAACAAGTCTTATAAGATATACAAATTCGAAGCCTCCAATATATATAAGAATGACCACTTGGATTTGAAAGTTGGAAATGATTAATTATACTGTTGAGTAGTTTTTTCTAACATGTGTATGCTAGTGTGATAGATTTATTTATCCTCCCTCTCGCATTTCATGAAACAGTCCCCTTATCGAAAATATATGAAATAATAACTACTGGTAGTCAAATGGAAGAAATTAAAAAATGAGGGAAGCCCTCATAAATTCCAACCAAGTATCTCTTAAAATAAGAGTTTCTATACATACACATGTTCAGCAAATAAGATGTGGCATGGCTGTCTAAAGATTTCTACGTCCTTGTTTGCTATGTTGCCTAAGAGATACTTGTCCCTGTCTATTATGTTGTCTAAGAGATAGTGGTTTGTTTAGATGATCTGCGAAAATGTGGATGTTCCCTAGAAAAATTCAGCTTGTCCTCCCAGGAGTACGTTCTTTCTGGGAGTACTACCTATGGATTTTGTGCGCCGCGGCAGCGGCCTTGGGAAGCGATGCGGTGATGGCTCTATGGTGTGGTGCAGTGTCTTGCATGGCGTGGCCGCGTGGGTGACAATCTCGAGCTATGTGTGCGGAGGGGTTGTCGACTCGGCTGACGTGTCCTAGAGAGGGCGATTTGCAGTCGAGGCGGCGGCCTCGGATGTGGTGTGGCGGCCATGGTGTGCAGGTAGTTTCTTTGTGCAGCTTGGGTTGCATACAGCTAGGTCGTGCGCAGCTCGAGAGTGAGCGGTGGTTTCTCGGGGCGGCGGCCCCGGAAGGTGTTCTCGGTGGATCGCGAAGGGCACGACGGAAGTCGGGGCGACGGCTCCAAGAGTTCTAGAATATCGAGAGTGTTTGACCTTGTTTCGTGTGGGTGAGGTTGCTCTCGGTGTTGGTCGCTTTTGCCAGGGGGGGTGGGGGGGTCTTGTGGAGCGCGAGTCTCTTTCACCTCTGCGGGGGCGTCCCGGGTCTGCTCCTCCCACAACGACCTTCACGTGATCCTTGACTCCTACTGGTTCGATAAACCTTAGTTTCTTACTGAGGGAAAACTTGCTACTGTACGCATCACACCTTCCTCTTGGGGTTCCCAACGGACGTGTGTTAACTGCACGCATCAGGGAGGGATAGGCCTATTGGTCATCTCCCGAGCGCCTACTATCGCAAACAAAAAACAGGCCAATCCACCTGACTCATATTTCCTATTGCCGAATCGCCTCCACTCAGGTCAGGAGCACCACCTCCGCTAGCCACGCCACCTCAGCCAACCATGCTCACCGTCGGCGCCATGTATGGGTGTTCGGCTTCATGCCTGGAGAGATGCCTCAGACCCTTTAGGTCAGATTAGGTGCTTCCTAGTGGTGTTCATCCTCGCTGCGGTGCTCCAAGGGTTGGAACCAAAGGTGGAGGGGGAAGCTGTTGTGATCTCCGTTTAAAATAAGACCTAGATGTGATGTGTTGTCTAGAGTTGAGTTGGCGCTGAGTTTATTCTTTTTTTCCTGCTCGGCATGGTGACATTGGGAAGAGAAGGAAGATCAAAGCTAAATGTGGGTCAAGGCGGTGTTAGGAGTTTGGTATATATACTGGAAGATACAGTTGTTCAATCTCGGCGATCCTATATTGACCGCCGGCTCAGATGGCTGAATGTCGGCTCCATGTCACCAGCTTCGTTTGTTGCTCAACCTCCATTGGGAGGCCATGTGAAGAACACAAGGCGACGCTCATCTTCTTCTTTGGACCAAGTGGTTCCGTACATGGTGCTGGAGAAGAAGGCCGAGATTATGGAGTTCTCTCGTGAAAAATGATCTTAATGTGTTTTCCTTATCTATTGTAGGGTCCTTTGTGCTAATTCTAAGGTATGTCTTGTAATTTTCTACTTTTTGAATGACCTTGCACGTAATGAAAGTCGGTACCTAGCCCCTCCGGACCTCTCCCGGTTGGAAAAAGAAAAGGATGTGTCTAGCGGGCGCCGGCGCGTCCTGTGCTCGTCCAATGCGCTTACTATGGCAAAAAAAAAAACAGGCCAACCCATTTATCTTCCCCATTGTCAAATCGCCCCCTCCCCATTCTCTGCTCCGGTCAGGAGCACCACCTATGCCGGCCACTCCTACCTAGCCAACCGTGCTCGCTGTTGGCCTCCCACCCAAACGCGCGTTGTTGCCACCGGCCTCCCCGACGTGTGGCCAAGCGAGTGTGCGCTGGGGACCTACCGTCCCGTACACCTGTGATTTGAAGATTTCATATAATTGTTCAGGCAAAATGGAAAAAAATAACCCAAAAGTTAAAAAGATTTCAAAGAATAAACTTTTGGCAAAACAAATTCACAGATCTAACCCTATTATGTCGCACATGTCTCCACAACGTGGCAAACAATAATGTGGTGCCCCAGGCTACGACGCCACAAAATGGGGTGCCACACCCTTTGCACATTCTTTTTGCCGCGCCCCAGCCCATGGCGTGACACAACGGGTTGCCATGCCCCAGCCTACGGCGCAACACAATTGTTTGCCGCGTCGTAGTGACATGCGCGATAGAAAATGGTTAGATTCTGTAAATTGTTTCGCGAAAAGTTCGTTTTTAAAATTTGTTTCAAGTCCTATTTTTATCCAAATTGCCTAGTTGGTCGTGTAACGAAAATTTATGAATTTCCTGACATTAAAAAATCATGAATAGTTTCCGGACCGGGACTCGTGAGTTTAGACTCGGATCGAGTACGAGCTGGACTCCAGGCACGCGTGCAGTCCACGCTTTCGATCCGGACGTGTACACATGAATAGTTTGTGGTTTACGAATGTGATCGGTTTTGACTCCGATTCCGAGTCCAGGCCAGGTATATAGCTAGGCGTGGGGTCTAGGTTTTCCGGGCGGCCTACATAAACTAGCTACGTTCACCGGAGCTCTCAACTCGTTGCCCTTGTTTCTTCAGCGGCCATTGAACCAGCGCGAATCGAATCGGCTCGTCTCGTCCTGCGATGGCTGCATCCACGAGTAGGAGCGGCGGCGGCCACCGGAATCAGGCTGTCTGGCCTAACTACATGGCGCGGTACGAGCCGCTGGAGAGGCTGGGCGCGGGCATGAACGGCGAGGTGTTCAAGGCGTGGGACACCAAGGAGAAGCGGATCGTCGCCGTGAAGCGGCTCAGCGGGACCGGGACCACCGGCGGCGACGACCTAATCTTCTCCGGCCTTCAAGAGGTCTGGCGTGAGTGCAGGTGTCTGAGGACGTGCGACGGCATCCCCTCCGTCGTGAAGCTCCTAGATAAAGTCGTCCCCAAGGTCAATTCCGACGACTCCTTCCTCATCATGGAGTACGCCGGCCGCCTCAACCTACGCGGCTACATGCAGCGCCGTGCCCATCGTCGTCGTCGGTTCTCCGAGACCGAGGTGTGCCGGACCATGAAGGCGCTCCTGGAGGGCGTCAGCTCCGTGCACGGCACGGGCATCATGCACCTCGACATCAGGCCCGAGAACGTCATCCTCGACGACGGCACGGAGGACAGGATGGAGAGGAGGACCAATAACAAGAAGGGGGCGATCCAAGACGGCGAGCTCAAGGAGGACGGCATCGTCTACAAGATCGGAGGCTTCGGGATCTCCCGGAAGAAAGAGCGCGGCCCGAAGCAGCCGGAGGTGACAATTGCGACAGCGTACAGCGCGCCGGAGCTCCTCCTGCACTCGTGCGAGTACGACGAGCGCGCGGACACGTGGGGGCTCGGATGCATAATGGCCGACCTCCTCTCGGGCACCGGCATGCCCACCTTCGGCCCCGACGACTCGGAAGAAAAAATCATGAGCAAAGTGTTTCACATCGTTGACCCTAAATGTAAGGGGATCAAGGATTGGGCTGGGTACCCGGGGATAGCGGCACAGTGGAAGTCAAAGCTACCCGGACAAAACAAGTCGAAGCTGGCGAGGAAAGTGGCAGGGTTGAAGACGAAGCTACTTGGGCATCCTCTTCGGCGCCGGTTCCCCTTCTGGAGGCTGTCGTCTGCCGGCTTCGAGGTGCTCAGCGGGCTCCTGGAGAGCAACCCAGCGAGGCGGCTTACCGCAGCGGAGGCGCTCGAGAAGTCTTGGTTCCAGGAGGACTGTCGGTGACGGCTTGGGTTGGAGGCTGCTTTTGTTAGATTGTCGTGCTTCTAGCTAGGGTTCTTAGTTTGAGAATTGATAGAGGATCTGGATCCCTACATGTAAACCATGTGTACGCATGTGATACAATCAATATTTGTACTAGTTTACCTTATGATATTCAGATATTGATTGATTGGTTCATGCATGCATTTACCGGTTCCCTTTTGTTCATCCTACTATCGGGCAGTTATAGCCAGAGGTTGATGCAAAATAAGAATAATGTGGCTTAAGATCACTTCCGAGTATGTTGAATCATGGAAGGGGAGAGACAAGAAATTAACTGACTATACATAAATATTGCTTGATAAAGTTATTGTTTCACAAGGGTATTTCGCAAAAGTTGATTGTAGAAAATGCCTAAGAAGAGGAGAGATCAAAGATGTCTTCACAAATTTCATACGAATGGTAATAAATTAAGATTATTGCATATATCATTTTTATTAAAGAAATACATATCTATATTTGTTAAGGTAACTTTTTTCTTACTACTGGAGTACAGTTCCACTCAATTGAATCAAATCTTGGTGGTAGCTAGGGGAAACAAGTCTTA
This sequence comes from Lolium rigidum, assembly GCF_022539505.1. Lineage (NCBI taxonomy): Eukaryota > Viridiplantae > Streptophyta > Magnoliopsida > Poales > Poaceae > Lolium > Lolium rigidum. Next base: position 71,535,224 of record NC_061511.1, on the reverse strand, counting down.
TAAGATATACAAATTCGAAGCCTCCAGTATAAGAATGGCCACTTGGATTTGAAAGTTGGAAATGGTTAAATATACGTACTGTTGAGTAGTTTTTTCTAACATGTGTATGCTAGTGTGATAGATTCATTTATCTTCCCTCTTGCATTTCTGATGAAACAGACCCTTTATCGAAAATATATGAAATAATAACTACCGGTAGTCAAATGGAAGAAATTAAAAAATGAGGGAAGCCCTCATAAATTCCAACCAAGTATCTCTTGAAAATAAGAATTTCTATACGTACACATTTTCAGCAAATAAGATGTGTTATGGCTGTCTAACGATTTCTATGTCCTTTGCTATCTTGCCTAAGAGATACTTGTCCCTGCCTATTATGTTGTCTAAGAGATACTGGTTTGTTTAGATGGTCTGAGAAAACATGGATGTTCCCTGGAAAATTTTAGCTTGACCTCCCAGGAGTTCTTTCTTGGATTTTGTGCACCGAGGCGGTGACCTTGGGAAGCAATGCGGTGACGACTCTATGGTGTAGTGCAGTACTGTCTTGCATGGCATGGGTGACAATCTCGAGCTATGTGTGCAGAGGGGTTGTCGACTCGGCTGACGCATCCTAGAGAGGGCGGTTTGCAGTATATCGAGGCGGCGGCCTCAGATGTGGTGTGGCGGCCGTGGTGTGCAGGTAGTTTCTCTGTGCAGCTTCGGTTGCAGACAACTAGGTCGTGGAGCGTCGCAGCTCGAGAGTGAGCGGTGGTTTGTCGGGGCGGCGCCCCCGGAAGGTGCTCTCGGTGGATCGCGAAGGGCGCGACAAAGCGATAAAAATCGTGGCGACACGGCTCCGAGAGTTCTACAACATCGAGAGTGTTTGACCTTGTTTCATGTGGGTGATGAGGTTGCTCTCGGTGTTGGTCGCTTTTGCCGAGGGGGGAGGGGGCTGGTCTGCTCCTCCCACAACAATCGCGGCGTCTTCTCTCCGGCAGGGATGAGAATCCGGCTAGTTTTAATGTTACTTTCTAGTGGTGAACCAGTGATGTTAAAACAATGACCGTGGCTTTTGATGAAGAAGTTCGACGGGCTTCTATGCCCCTGAACGTCCTTGCTTTTGATCAAGGTGTTATATGTTGCCCTGGCAATGCTTATACGTAGTTAGCTCTTCCTTGCTTTTGATCATGTATGTCATGTGTGCTTACTCTGCTATGTTCTGAATCGTAATGGCTAGTTACACTACTAGGAAAAGGCTTATTGCCGGCGCACCAAAAAAGGCTATTGCCGGCGCACTAGCGCCCGCCGGTGGGAACAGGCTGGTAGTAATAGCTTATCGCCGGCGCACCAGTTGGTGCGCCGGCGTTAACTCGCGTTATTCCCGGCGCACCTGTGTCTAGTGCGCCGGCAGTAAGTTATACAAGAAAACAAAAAAAATCAAATCTAGATATAGATCTAGCTCGGCAACCGCGGTTGTCGTCTCTACGCCGGTGTAGGAGGAGGTGGAGGAGAAAGAGGAGGAGGAGGAGGAGGAGGAGGAGGAGGAGGGGTAGGCCGGAGGTGGAGGAGCCTGGAGGAGGTGGAGGAGGACGGAGGTGATGGAGGAGGCCGGAGGTGATGGAGGAGGCCGAAGGTGGTGGAGTAGGCCGGAGGATGTCGAGGAGGCCGGAGGACGTCGTGGCCGTCAGTGCAGGAGGAGGCCATGCGGATGAGTAGGTTGCTGGAGTAGCTCGCCACAGCAGCCGGAGAAGGCTATCGGTGTAGAATAGGAGGAGGAGGAGGAAAAGAGAAGTAAAGGGGGAAAGTGAGGACCACGGCTGGTTTGGAGTATATATAGCATAGGTTACCGCCGGCGCACCAAATATAGTGGTGCGTCGGCAATTATTTCCTACTTCTTCATTCAAATCTAAAACCTGAAAAAAGTCTCGTTTCTGTTTTGAATTTACCGGATCCAATTTTTTTCCAATCGACCGTAGGTTGTTGAATTCGGATAGGAAATTTAGTGTAGATACAGATATAAAAAAGTTTTTCATCGGAGGTCGTATGCAGCCAGAAATCCCGTTTTACCGAAAGATGACGCCATTTTGCATAATATATCAAAATTCATTTTTTTAAAATTTTCATTAAAACTATATTACATAATACATGGGCAGTTCAAAGGATTTTATTTTTTGAATTTTCTATCATTTTCTTTTATTTTTTCGGAAACTGAAAAGGCAATCCGGGAGGGAGGGGGCGGGAAGGGAAAATTGCATCTCCCCTTACTGCTGTAGGTGCGCCGGTGGTAAGGTGTCCCGATTTTCAACTTCGCCTGGAACCTGGTTCATCCTTATCCCCGGCGCACTAAGTTTCTTCTTTGCCGGCGGTATTGGGTCATCACCGGCGTGGTGGAGACATGGTGCGCCAGTACTATTTAGCACCGGCGGGCACAATTTTTGATGCACCGGCAATATTTTTTGCGGTTATAGGCATTTTTCTAGTAGTGTTAGTGGTGAGAGCACCATTGAAGAGGAAGGTAAGGGCATGGTTGGTTAGCGCAAAACCAGACAGCCGGTTGTTCCTTCGTCAACCAACATATCGAAGATTGTTGCCTATCAATCAATGGCCCAAAACTGCACCAAGAAATTTTGTTGGGATCCAAACGTAATGTACAAACATACCCAAGGTTCGTTTCGCCTCATACAGCATTTAGCGGGTCAAAAATGGAAACGAAGATTTTTCGATACGAGCAACCAATCAGACCCCAAAAATGCGCTCAGAAGATGGTACGCTGAAAAATGCCACAGTGTTGATCGGTCGACCTAGGATGTGTTCGGTTCCAGAATGAGGAGGAATGGAATGGAATGGTTCTGTTCCGAGGTCATGGGACGGTTCCGACTCCGTGTTCGGTTCAGAAAAAATCGAGGAACGAAATGGTTCCATTTTCTGTTCGGTTCAGGAATCTCACAGCGGAAGGGAACGACTTAAACATGATTTTTTATCCAAATCAAAATTAACATAAGCCTAAACATGATTTTTTTGCAAATTAAAGTCAATCCAGGCCAAAATGGAGGAGCACGGCCGCGCATGTCTGGCCGCCGCGCGTGCCCTGCCTGGCCGTCGCGCGCTGGCCGTCGCTGTTTGTGCTGGGCCCTGCCGCATGTTGGGCGCCGCCGCGTGCCTGGCCCCCAGCAGGCTAGCCGCCGCCACGTGCCTGGCCTCCCGCAGGCTGGCCGCCGCCGCGTACCTGGCCCCCCGCAGGCTAGCCGCCGCTGCGTGCTGGCCGTCGGTGTGCTTCCATCGCCGCGTGCTGGCCGCCACCGCGCGTTGGCCGTCGTCGCGTGCTGGCCGCCGGGCGTGCTTCCGCCACCTGCCGTCGCGGGCTGGCCGCCGCCGCGTGGTGAGAGAGAGAGGCTGTTGCGGTCAGAAACCCACCGGCGAGCAGCGACGGGCAACACAGTAGAGCCGGGAGGCTCCCAGGACTGCGGCTGGCCCTGGTCCCTCCGAGTGACGGCCCGCAAAGACTCGGCACGCACGTCCGATGCTGGTGCAAGGGCGTGCCACCTGACCTATACCTGGTCAGAAGGTGATGGATGTGCCTCGCTTAGTTTCCTGCATGGCATACACGTAAACATTAAATACGAGCCTCGATCGGCTCTCGAGTTGTCCCGTAGATCGGCTCAAAGAGCCGATCCACCCATGATTCGCACGAGGTGTACGAATATATGGTGGTCCCGCTTGATCAGAATAAAGCTAAAACGACCTACTACGATTTAGGGTTTTCACCACATAATCGGAACATCCTACTCGTGATTGAGCCTCGGCGGCCACGCACGGTGATCGTAAACCAATCCTAGGCAAGGCCTAAAACCAACACGAAGTTGGTCCTCGGAACATCCTGTCTAGGGCTAGCAAACTACACCCTACGCGCCACTGGATCCTTCAACCCGTTTGTAAGGCCTAACTATGCAGATATTAAACTAATCCTCGAAGAACAAGGAGCAACCATAACGGATCGGATCTACTAAATAATGATCAAGCGGGGTGCCGCCCTTACACCTAAGATAGGTGTAAAGGCGGCTAAATGTCTAAGGGTTGCACGACGACAGCATGTGATACGAAGAACAATGCTAACCCTAACATATCTAAGATAACTACGTTGCTCGCCATCAAAAAGGCTTCAGTACGAGCAACGCATGGACAGTGAATAAACGTGTACTGCCTAGATCGCAAGATGCGATCTAGGAAGCATGATGCTTACCCGGAAGAAACCCTCGAGACAAGGGAGTTGGCGATGCGCCTAGATTGGTTTGTGGTGAACGTGATTGTTGTTTATTTCATAAACCCTAGATACATATTTATAGTCCGTAGACTTTCTAACGTGGGAATAATCCCAACCGGGCACGAGCCAAACTCTAACTAATCGATACGTATCCTACTATATTACGTATACACGGGCAAACTAGCCCAAACTTTGCATATAGGGCCGATTCACGTATATTCTTCCATGTATATTCTTCAAGCCCATCTTGATCGCGGCCCACCTCTCGACTCGGTCAAATTCTCGGTGATAACACATGCCCCCTGGTTTTGGAATTTATAATTCCAAAATCACTCCGCTCTTTCTTCGTCGGGTCATGTCGTGGCAGAACCGTCGCAGTATCCTTCATCATGATGCCTTGCCTTCTCAACTTCTCCGCATGACTTGGCAGTTTTTTTTTTACTGTTGGGCACCATCTCCTCGGAAACTGCTGCGGCATTGAATCTCTACTATATCCCCTTTTATTCAACCGCTCCAAACAGTCTGCTTTTTCATCCCCTTCGCATTAGCACTCCAAAAGCCCTCCTGCGCCACCATGTCTTCTTCCTCCTCTGCCTCATCGGGTCTTTCCACCCAATCCTCCTCCTCCCGCGAGCCGACGCCAGAGTGGAACCCGGAGGAGGCCCATGCGGCCAACATCCACCGCGCCATCGAAGCCGGGGAGGAGTCCAGTCACGACTTCTCCGTCTGGTCTGAGGACGACAAGTCCTCAACCGACGGGGAAAGTGACCTCCGCTTCCTCGCCGACGGGGAAACGGAGGAGGAGAGCGATGACGATCGCTTCTCCTGTGATGACTTCACCTCCCCCGAGGAGGAGGAGGAGGAGAAGGAGGAGGAGGACGACACCTCCTCCGACGAACCGCCGGCCAAGCGCTTCTGTCCCTGGCCGGGGAACCTCAGCGACTTCGACAGCGACGACGACGACGCTGATGAGGAGGATGAGGACAACGAGGGCCCCGCCGGCGGCCGCTACAGCAGCGACGACGAGCCCGCCCGGAGTAGCGGCGACGACGAGGGCAGCGACGGCCCGTAGATAGGACCTTTAGCATAGGATCAGTAGTAGTAGATGGGGCAATGTATCCCCTAGTACTTCCTTTTGAGAGCCATCAGCTCTTTATGTAAGAAATCCTGCTTATCAATGAAGAATTTCCCCCAATTTGATTTTGCCAATTTCCTTTGAGCTAATTTAGCCGATTTCCCCTCATACTGATTTTGCCGATTTGTTCACTTAGCCAATGCTTAATGAGCCGATGGCAACGCATCGGTCCTTCACAATCTACTCTTCAACTCTTCGTCTGATGACTTCAAGCTCTGGTGGATAATGTGGAAGACCCTTGCTTTCAAGAGAGCCTTTAAGTTCCTCCCACCAGCTCCAGTGATCTCTTCTGAAGAACTCACCATTTTTAAAGAGGGTTGCGACGAAGGCCCAGCCGATGACACCCCAATCGGCTCCTAAAAACAGAGCATCTACCAGGCTAGCTGCCCCCCGAGCCTCAGCCCAAGCGAGAATAGCGGTGAAGACGCACAAATCAGACAAAGGGCTTTGAACTCAGGTAATTCTGAGACAGCCACCGTGCAGAGCCAGCCACACTTGCCCCCATTGATCACCTTTCTTCCGCTGAAAGCCGATATTGTAGACGAAACACCAACGGCTTAATGAGCAAAAGGCTGCCTTGCATGCCAAAACTGACGCTTCTGACAGTACTGCTGAACTGGCGCAAAGGGTTGGAAGTCCTCGAAGAGAAGGTTCGGGTACCAAAATCGGCTCATTGCTCCGTGTCTTGAACAAGCAGCAGGTAGATCCTATGCAATTGTACTAGAGTCGATGTTTGTGCGTCGGCTTTTAGCTCTAAAGTCGATGTCCGTGCATCGGCTGTATACCATGAGAAATTTTTTTTTACTGGCCGATTTTCTATCGGCCCCCAATATTTTACTGCACATGTATCGCACATGTTCATCTGATTAGGTGCCCCCGAGCCGAATCTGTCAGGTAACTGCAGATACCGGCTCTGTAATTGGCCAAGGCACTGTATTTGAACGTCGGCTCCGTTAGGACTAATGTTGACTCTCACCAGCCGACGTAAAACCGCTGCCCATTAGATCGATGTTGAACACAGGCAGAACGTATGGTGAGGATAATTTTGGCCGATTGCTGGAATTGGCCTCCATGTTGATTGAATCGCTCAATGAAGGTTTTGCAATGTTCCTCCATAGATCTTTGGGGCCGATCCCAAGGATCGGCCTCGCCACGTTTGTCCATAGGTTTGTTCTTGCTATACGGTCAGGCCGGTGGATAAGACCAGCCTCACCCCATCCTTTGTCACGTCGATGCGCTCGCAGTCGTCCAAATTGATGCCTGAGAGTGGCTCTTGGCTTGCTGTCTCCCAAGCGTTCATGCCAGCCGTTGAAATCTCGGCTGAGTCATCTGCATGGACGACCTCTACCTCATCTCCATCCCACTGTATTACGCATTGGTGCATCGTGGATGGAATGCAACAGTTGGCGTGGATCCAATCTCTTCCTAGCAGGACAGCATAGGTGCTCTTGCTATCGACAATAAAGAACGTCGTAGGGATGGTTTTCCTTCCTACGGTCAGATCCACGTTCAGAACACCTTGTGCGTCAGACGCTTGGCCATTGAAATCGCTCAATGTCACGTTGGTCTTGATCAGATCCGAGCTAGAGCGTCCCAACCGACGTAGCATGGAGTATGGCATAATGTTGACTGCCGCTCCGGTGTCCACCAGCATCTTGTTGACAGGCCTCCCATCGATATAACCTCGCAAGTACGAGGCCTTCAGATGTCTGTAGCTTCTTTCTCGTGGCTTCTCAAAGATAACTAGCCGTGGGCCGCAGTCAAGTTGTGCCACAGGTGCTTCGTCTAATCCTGGAGCGCTAAACTCCGTCGGAAGGATGAACACCATGTTTGTGCCAGCCGATGTTTCATCATCGGCTTTCCTCTGCTTGGGGCGCCACTCCATTTTTTGTGGTCGACCCTCTTCATCCAGGGTTCGTTGAATTTTCGCGGCCAGATCAGGCCGCGTCTTCCTTAGCGTGTGCAGGTATAACCTTTCGGCTTCCTCCAAGCCACGCAGTCGCTGAACCCTACGCTTTTGGGAACGGCTGAGTCCATCAGGGCACCACCTTGGACGGTGGTACCTGTCTTCTTCTTCTTCATCATCGTCTTCCAAATCCTCGAGATCTTCCACCCGAGGGGACTCAGCGTGCTTGTTCCGAGGCGGGAGAGGCCCTAGACGTTGGAACACGGACACGTTAGCCGCATCCTTCTTCTTCTGTCTACATTCTGGGCAGTTGCCGATTGTGGGCAATCGGTTCATTCCTGAATCCCAGCAGTGTCTGAAGAAGGGACAGTCCCAGTGCCTATCCTCATCGTCTTGCTCTCTTGACTTTTTCTTGGTGTGGCGCTCATATCTCTCCTCGTCGCGATCATGCCGACGATGTTTCCTGGCGTCCCTAGCCAGGCGATCTCTTTCATCATCGTCGTTGGATCGTCGGCGTTGGTCATATTGACTCACGTATTTGTTGAGGAGGTGATCAGAGAGAGGTCGCTGATATCTCACATTCTTCACTTCTCCCTTTGTAATGTAGCGCTTGCCATCGTGACGGAGCCGATCGCATGGAACGGCTTCCTCTGTGTCCTTGCTACGAGAGCAGCTGCCCTCGTCTCCATCCTTACCAGAGTGGTGTCCAGGTCCTACCATGTTGATGTTGAACGAGAATCCTGGCTGGCACCCTCCAGGGTAAGTGCACTCCACCATGTTAACGGCGGGGAAAGGGTGAGTGTCGACTTTCATGGCGTACTGGTTGAAAATTAACCGTCCTTGTTCTATCGCCATTTGGATCTGCTGACGCCACACCCTGCAGTCGTTGGTGGTATGGGAGAACGAGTTATGCCATTTGCAGTATGGCTTCCCGTTCAGCTCCTGTACCGTGGGGATTTTGAGGCCTTCGGGTAACTTCAGCTGCTTCTCCTTAAGTAAGGGATCAAAAATTTGCTCAGTTTTAGTTACGTCAAAATCAAACCCTCTGGGCGGACCTGGTGGCTTGACCCATTTGCAGGATATGGGGGTTGCCCCCCGAGTCCATTCAGCCACTGCTACCTCTTGATCTCCCGCAGACCCTTCATCTTCTTCTGTCTCGACCAGGACTACTGCACGCTTGAATTTGTCCTGGTATAAGTCTGGGTGGCGCTGTTCATATAACGACAGTTTCTGAACCATGTGCGCCAGTGAAGGGTAGTCTGCTTGGGAGGCCATATCCTTGATTGGTGATGCAAGGCCCACCACTGCCAACTCGACTGCTTCTTTTTCAGTCACTCGAGCCGAATAACATCGGTTCCTAACAGTTCTGAAGCGCTGGATGTATTCTGCCACGGTTTCTCCACGCTTCTGACGTACTTGTGCTAGATCGGCAATGCCAGACTCGGAAGCCTCTGAGTGATACTGCATGTGGAACTGTTCTTCCAACTGCTTCCAAGTCCGGATCGAGTCTGGTGGCAACGAAGTGTACCACCCGAAAGCCGATCCTGTAAGGGACTGTGCGAAGAACCTCACGCGTAGTGGATCTGATGCTGGAGATCGTGCCCAGCTGTGCCAAATATCGGCTCACATGCTCGATGGAGCTGGAACCATCCGATCCATTAAATTTGGAGAAATCAGGGAGCCGATATTTGGGTGGTAGCGGGATCAACTCGTACTCGTTGGGGTACGGCTTGGAATAGCCGATTGTCCTCCTTTTCGGCACCATGCCGAACCGGTCTCTCGAGATTGTACTGATCTGATCCGCGGTGCTGGCTGTAGGAGTCGAACTCTGAAGATTCGCCGGAGTGGCATACTTAGCCAGCCATGCTTGCTTTTCCAGCTCTGAGCCAACTGCAGGAGCTGAGCTCTGGAGGTTTGTCGGAGTGGCATACTTAGCTAGCCACGTCTGCTTCTCAAGATCTGTTCCCGAAGTCCCTCCTGTTGTTCCAGAAGTCCCTGCTGTTGCAGCCTGGTTTGTGAGTGCCCAGTTACCGCAGTCCGGCACGTAAGTGCACGTGTATCCGTGAGGGATCTCCTTAGGCGCCTCATGCAAGAACTGGTAGTCGCTAGGGTCACCACCGATCTTGTAGACGACGTATGCCGGTGAACTCGGCACTTCTGGTGCTGCCAACGCGAATGGCAGCGGTGGACGGGACTGGAGTGGCATCTCTCCTTGGTAAGTCCCGAGAGCTGGTCCCGACGGAGAGTACCGATGCCTCATGATTTCCGGATCACCCGAAGAGCGACACGCTCCAAAGTGTTCACCAGGCTCTCAGAATGGCGGTGCAGCGAGTGAGCTACCATGAAGTTAATCTCCTGACGCAGGGACCTGGTGCGTTCTTCTGACGGAGCGGACAGGTCCACTCCATCGAGCGCGCCTCGGTGAGAACCCTTTCCACCTGATGCCATGTGAGCGGGTTCTGTGAAAAGAGCCGATGAGGTCGGCTTCGAGGATCGCTTTGACCTCGTCATACTTCTTCTTGAGCTCCTCGGTCAAATCCTCGTATGTGACTGGAGTGCCTTCCGTCATCTCAGACGTAGATGGCGATGCGGTTGATGTCGACGATCGTCCCACCGGACGTGCCAGAATGTGTTGCGGTCAGAAACCCACGGCGAGCAGCGACGGGCAACACAGTAGAGCCGGGAGGCTCCCAGGACTGCGGCTGGCCCTGGTCCCTCCGAGCGACGGCCCGCAAAGACTCGGCATGCACGTCCGATGCTGGTGCAAGGGCGTGCCACCTGACCTATACCTGGTCAGGAAGGTGATGGATGTGCCTCGCTTAGTTTCCTGCATGGCATACACGTAAACATTAAATACGAGCCTCGATCGGCTCTCAGGTTGTCCTGTAGATCGGCTCAAAGAGCCGATCCACCCATGATTCGCACGAGGTGTACGAATATATGGTGGTCCTGCTTAATCAGAATAAAGGTAAAACGACCTACTACGATTTAGGGTTTTCACCACATAATCGGAACATCCTACTCGTGATTGAGCCTGGCGGCCACGCACGGTGATCGTAAACCAATCCTAGGCAAGGCCTAAAAACCAACACGAAGTTGGTCCTCGGAACATCCTGTCTAGGGCTAGCAAACTACACCCTACGCGCCACTGGATCCTTCAACCCGTTTGTAAGGCCTAACTATGCAGATATTAAACTAATCCTCGAAGAACAAGGAGCAACCATAATGGATCGGATCTACTAAATAATGATCAAGCGGGGTGCCGCCCTTACACCTAAGATAGGTGTAAAGGCGGCTAGATGTCTAAGGGTTGCACGACGACAGCATATGATACGAAGAACAACGCTAACCCTAACACATCTAAGATAACTACGTTGCTCGCCATCAAAAAGGCTTCAGTACGAGCAACGCATGGACAGCGAATAAACGTGTACTGCCTAGATCGCAAGATGCGATCTAGGCAGCATGATGCTTACCCGGAAGAAACCCTCGAGACAAGGGAGTTGGCGATGCGCCTAGATTGGTTTGTGGTGAACGTGATTGTTGTTTATTTCATAAACCCTAGATACATATTTATAGTCCGTAGACTTTCTAACGTGGGAATAATCCCAACCGGGCACGAGCCAAACTCTAACTAATCGATACGTATCCTACTATATTACAGATACACGGGCAAACTAGCCCAAACTTTGCATATATGGCCGATTCACGTATATTCTTCCATGTATATTCTTCAAGCCCATCTTGATCGCGGCCCACCTCTGACTCGGTCAAATTCTGGTGATAACAGAGGCGCACGAGAGAATGAGAGTGAAAGAAAGAGATGGTTAGCGTGAGCTTTTCTTTTTTTTCGCTCGTTCCATTCCTTCTCTCCAACCGAACACAAGAACGAGGACTGGGTGCGAAACCGTCCCGTTCCATTCCACCAAATTCCAGAACCGAACACACCCGTATGCAACGACTAACCCTAGCTGCAGCTGCAATACGACCAAGGTTTAAAATAGCACACTATTTCTCCGTTAATAGCGCGCTAGCTTATCTAGAGAGTCCACACTAAGTTTTAGTAATTTTGCTCGATGTGGCGCTATTTGCAAAATATGATGAAACTTCATAGCGTTACCGCGCTATTTTTTTCAGGCAAGTTGCTTTCACTTTTTCGTGGTGATGACCTGTAATTTGTTGGTTCCACTTCTAAATCAGTAAGATAGTATCGCTAATGTTAATAATTTTTAATAAATAATTTATACTATGTTGTTGCCTTGTGAAATGCTGATGTTAGCCTTCTAAAATATTTGAGATCTATTTTTATATGTGGTAATATATGTATGATTCAGTCATTTTTAGACTATATATATATATCCATTCTTTCTAGTAAAATTATTTATTTTTAGGCTATATTTAGTATTATTTTGAAAAGGCTATTTAAAATGTACTATTAGTACGACATTTCATTTAGCACCCTATTTTAAACTTTGAATACGACTGGAGTATGATTCCATTCAATATGATCCAGATCTTGGTGATTAACTGTACACACGGTCGAGGGTGTGCGGGTGCTCGTGCTATGGCGCCATTTGTGCAAGTGAAAGGATGACTAACAAGAGTTTAAAATCTGTTTGACGACCTAGTATAAGAGTTCTGAACTCGTGATCACAAGTATTTAAGGCATTACTAGACTGAGTTCAAACAAAGTTGTGTTTTAGGCAAACTCTGCATAATTTTTTTGACATTAACTTTGCATAATTGTTGTGAATCCTGTCAGAAAAAAAACCATGAAATAGTTTCTGGGGGGTCTCATCAGTTTAGGCTCGGAGTTGGAGTACGAGCTGGACTCCAGGCACGCGTGCAGTCCATGGTTTCGATCCGGACGTGTGTGTACATGAGCAGTTCTGGGTGTTACGAATGTGATCGGTTTTGACTCCGAGTCAGAGCAGAAGTTGGAGTCCAGGCCAGGTATCTAGGCGTGCAGTCTACGTTCTCCGGGCGCCTACATAAGGGCAGTAAACTAGCTACGTTTACCGGAGCTCAATTACTCAACTCGTTGCGCTTATTCCTTCCACGGGGACTACACCAGCGCGAATCGAATCGTCTTGTTCTGCGACTGCGATGGCTGCTTCCACGAGTGGGAGCGGCGGCGGCCACCGGAATCAGGCTGTCTGGCCTGCCTACATGGCGCGCTACGAGCCGCTGGCGAGGCTGGGCGCGGGCATGAACGGCGAGGTGTTCAAAGCGTGGGACACCAAGGAGAACCGGGTCGTCGCCGTGAAGCGGCTCAGCAGGACCGGGATCGACGCCGGCGACGACTTAATCTTTTCCGGCCTTCAAGAGGTCTGGCGGGAGTGCAGGTGTCTGAGGACGTGCGACGGCATCCCCTCCGTCGTGAAGCTCCTGGATAAAGTCGTCCCCAAAGTCAATTCCGACTACTCCTTCCTCATCATGGAGTACGCCGGCCGCCTCAACCTACGCGGCTACATGCAGCGCCGTGCCCATCGCCATCGTCGGTTCTCCGAGGCCGAGGTGTGCCGGATCATGAAGGAGCTCCTGGAGGGGGTCAACTCCGTGCACGGCACCGGCGTCATGCACCTGGACATCAGGCCCGAGAACGTCATCCTCGACGACGGCACGGAGGACAGGACGGAGAGGAGGCCCAAGAACAAGAAGGGGGCGATCCAAGACGGCCAGCTCAAGGAGGATGACATCGTCTACAAGATTGGAGGCTTCGGGATCTCCCGGAAGAAAGAGCGCAGCCCGAAGCAGCCCGAGGTGACAATTGCGACAGCGTACAGCGCGCCGGAGCTCCTCCTGCACTCGTGCGAGTACGACGAGCACGCGGACACGTGGGGGCTCGGATGCATAATGGCCGACCTCCTCTCGGGCACCGGCATGCCCACCTTTGGCCCCGACGACTCGGAAGAAAAGATCATGAGCAAAGTGTTCCGCGTCGTCGATCCTAAGTGTAAGAAGATCAATGACTGGGCTGGGTACTCGAGGATAGCGGCGGAGTGGAAGTCGAAGCTGCCCGGAAAAAACAAGTCGAAGCTGCCAAGGATAGCGGCAGGGTTGAAGACGAAGATACTCGGGGATCCTCTTCGGCGCCGGTTCCCCTTATGGAGACTGTCGTCCGCCGGCTTCGAGGTGCTCAGCGGGCTCCTAGAGAGTAACCCGGCGAAGCGGCTCACCGCAGCCGAGGCGCTGGAGAAGCCTTGGTTCCACCAGGACAGACGGTGACGCCGTGGGTTGGAGGCTGCTTTTCTTACTGTCGTGCTTCTAGCTAGGGTTCTTAGTTTGAGAATAGATAGAGGATCTGGACCCCTACATGTAAACTCTGTGTACGCATGTGATACAATCAATATATGTACTAGTTTACCTTATGATATTCAGATATTGATTGATTGGTTCATGGCTGCATTTACCAGTTCCCTTTTGTTCATCCTATTCCTACCATCGGGTAGTCATAGCCAGAGGTTGATGCAAAATAAGAATAATGCGGCTTCAGATCACTTCCGAATCTGTTGAATCATGCATGGGGGGAGAGACAAGAAATTAGCTGTTATTTGATAGTTATTGTTTCACGAGGGTATTTCTCAAAAGTTGATTGTAGAAAATGTCTACGAAGAAGAGAGATCAAAGATGTGTTCACAAATTTCATACGAATGGTAAATAGATTGAGATTGTTGCATATATCATTTTTGTTAAAGAAATACATATTTATAAATTTGTTAACTTTTATCTTACCACTGGAGTACTGTTCCACTCACTTGGTTCAAATCTTAGTGGCAGGAAACAAGTCTTATAAGATATACAAATTCGAAGCCTCCAGTATAAGAATGGCCACTTGGATTTGAAAGTTCGAAATGGTTAATTATACTGTTGAGTAGTTTTTTCTAACATGTGTATGCTAGTGTGATAGATCCATTTATGAAATACAATAACTACGGTAGTCAAAACGAAGGAATTAAAAAAATTAGGGAAGCCCTCATAAATTCCAACCAAGTATCTCTTGAAAATAAAGAGTTCCTGTACAAACACATTGTCAGCAAATAAGATGTGTTGTGGTCTTCGGTAACAAAATAAGCCTAATCTAGAGCCCAATATAAGAAACTGAAGGAGGTTGCATCCACAGGGATGCAGACTATTTGCTAGTTGGATATTAGAATTTGTGACAGTGCATGAATACCCATCCAAGATGGTAACAACCAAATAGCTATACATGTTTAGTGTATTCACGACATTGTGATTATAGTCCCACCAGTATTGCTTTTCCGTGACCATATTCAGCTACGATTAATTATTATTTTTAGGTAATAGATAGAATAGCAACTCTCCTGGCGTTTGAACCTCATGGTGCACACAGCCGATTATTGCAATGTTCTGGTTCAACAAAGTCTCAAAACAAAAGCCAAAAGGTTAAAAGCAACAGACACCAATACCCTGAAAAATCAGGAGATAATTAAGCACGTTGTACTATCATATGAGTGACCCGCTTATGGTAAGAGACAACATTATTTCTACACCTAATGACCTGAACACAACTTAACATAGCACTAAGTACTTGTAACCAAGAGTTCAGACTTCCAAAGGGGGGGGGGCGTGGGAGAATTGGACAATACTATTTAATCATTTTTTGATTTAGGGAAATGAAACTATGAGATACCATCTAATTATATGGAAAAAGAATCGCTCTAATAATAAATTACTGAATTTAAGCAATCTAGAAGCAACACTGTGTAATATAATAATAAAAATAGAAAACTTAAGTGGTACATAGGAAAAATGATATATCTCGAAGTTCAAATCATTATAGGACACTAATCTCCGTGGAAAATCAAGTCCACATGATCCCAATGATCTTGCTTCATGTCCTTGATCTTTACGAACAAAGCACAAATTCCTCCACTACACTACAACAAGGTAGACAGGCCCTATCGTTTTAAACATCGATGTACACATCTAAACGCCACGCTCGTGATGACTCGGGAAATAAAAACTGCTAGGGGAAAAGTGCAAGAGAAGACGAAAGATTTATGAGGGTTCTGATAGAACGCCTCAAGGCCTTTGGATATTCTATGGATGACTTGAACGGGATTAGTACCGTGATAGCCACCCATCAAATATTTTTAGAGGAAGGAGATCAACCAGTTGCAGAGTACCAAAGGAGGCTCAAACCACAAACGAATGAGGTGGTGAGAAAAGAAAATAATTCGTCCTAGATGCAGGTATTATATATCATGTGAAGGAGAGTGATTGGGTAAGTCTAGTCCATTGTGTTCTTGAAAAGGGGGGATTTACTGTTGTAGCTAATGAGCATATTGAGCTAATCCCAACTAGGACTGTTGTTAGACATAGGATGTCTATTCATTTCAGGAAACTAAATAAAGAGACAAGAAAGGATCACTATTCATTGCCATTTATAGATCAAACACTTCAGAGGCTCGCTAAACACTCTCACTTTACTTGGATGGATATTCCGGATTCTCTCAAATTGTTGTTCATCCTGAAGACCAACTTAAAAACACTTTCACTTGCCCATTTGATTTCCATTCTTACCGTCGAATGCCATTCAGTCTATCTAATGCACCTGCTACTTTTCAGAGATGTATGACTCCTATTTTTGCTGATTATGTTGAAGAAATAATGAAAATTTTCATGGAGGATTTTTCTATCTATGGCACTTCATTTAATCATTATCTCCATAATCTTGAAAAAAAATTGCAGGGATGTGAAGACACTAGCCTTGTCTTGAACTGGGAGAAATGCTTCTTCATGGTAAGAGAGTGGATAGTAATTGATCACAAAATCTCATGTAAATGTATGGAGGTCGACAAATCAAGAAAAAATGAAGCAGTAGAAAGATTACCACCTCCTCAAGACATCAAAGGTATACGCAGTTTCCTTTGTCATGCAGGTTTCTATAGAAGGTTTATAAAGAACTTCTCTAAAATTTCAAAACCTCTAGCTAACCTCTTGCAAAATAATGTTCGTTTTAACTTTGCTGAAAGTTGCCTTGTTGCCTTCAACACTCTTAAAAAAGCCTTATTAGATGCTCCTATTATCAAACCTCTCATTTGGGACAATCCTTTTGAACTCTTATGGGAGGCTAGTAATGAAGCTGTAGGAGCTATTCTTGGCCATCGCAATGGTGCTAACTTTAATATCATTCACCTTGCTAGTCACACTCTTAATGAAGCACAAAGGAATTATCCCATGGTAGAAAAGAAACTCGTTGATGTCATTTTCTCCTGCGATAAGTTTAGATCTTACGTATCTGATGCTTTAGTTAAAGTTCACATGGATCATGATGGTTTAAAAGAAATCCTTGAAAAAAAGCTAATGTTAAACCTAGAATGATTCGTTGGATTTTGTTACTGCAAGAATTTGAGTTGCAGATAGCTCAAAGAAAGGAGGAACCACCAAAACCACGAGAAAAGGCTGTGGACCAGGAACTCAAGAAAAATGTGTCAACCATACATATTCCTTCATATACAATAGAACATAAAAATTCCTTCAAAAAATAGAACATAAAAATAATTACTCGTATTCATTGTGCGATTATCTCAAGTTTGTAGTGCATCAAGTCATGACCCCTCGGAAGAAGAGAACTTCAGTGAAGCTGGAGGAGATAGACTCCCCAGACGACCCTTCTTAGATTTTAGTAATTAGGTTAGGTAATCTATAGTTATTTTCATTTTTAGTAACTAAATTTATAGTTTCATTTTCGTTTCCTTTTTTCCTTGAGTTTTTTTGACATGGATGATAGGTTTTGGAGCTTGGCACAACCGCACCGTACGGCGAGACACCGCCGTACGAACGCTCATCAAACTCCCGGAAGCCTCGGACCACTGGTGATATAAGTGGTACATGGTACGACAGGCTGTCACTGTTGGAGATATGCCCAAGAGGCATAATAAATGGTTATTATATATCTTTGTGTTTATGATAATGTTTACATACCATGCTATAATTGTATTAACCGAAACATTGATACATGTGTGTTATGTGAACAACAAGGAGTCCCTAGTAAGCCTCTTGTATAACTAGCTTGTTGATTAATAGATGATCATGGATTCATGATCATGAACATTGGATGTTATTAATAACAAGGTTATGTCATTATATGAATGATGTAATGGACACACCCGATTAAGCGTAGCATAAGATCACGTCATTAAGTTATTTGCTATAAGCTTTTGATGCGTGCAGTTAACACACGTCCGTTGGGAACCCCAAGAGGAAGGTGTGATGCGTACAGTAGCAAGTTTTCCCTCAGTATGAAACCAAGGTTTATCGAACCAGTAGGAGTCAAGGATCACGTGAAGGTCGTTGGTGACGGAGTGTAGTGCGGCGCAACACCAGGGATTCCGGCGCCAACGTGGAACCTGCACAACACAATCAAAGTACTTTGCCCCAACGTAACAGTGAGGTTGTCAATCTCACTGGCTTGATGTAAACAAAGGATTAACCGTATAGTGTGGAAGATGATGTTTGTTTGCGAAGAACAGTAAAGAACAAGTATTGCAGTAGATTGTATTTCAAAGTAAAGAATGGACCGGGGTCCACAGTTCACTAGTGGTGTCTCTCCCATAAGATAAATAGCATGTTGGGTGAACAAATTACAGTTGGGCAATTGACAAATAAAGAAGGCATAACAATGCACATACATATATCATGATGAGTACTATGAGATTTAATCAGGGCATTACGACAAAGTACATAGACCGCTATCCAGCATGCATCTATGCCTAAAAAGTCCACTTTCAGGTTATCATCCGAACCCCTTCCGGTATTAAGTTGCAAGCAACAGACAATTGCATTAAGTGTGGTGCGTAATGTAATCAACACAAATATTCTTAGACAAAGCATCGATGTTTTATCCCTAGTGGCAACAGCACATCCACAACCTTAGAACTTTCTGTCACTGTCCCAGATTTAATGGAGGCATGAACCCACTATCGAGCATAAATACTCCCTCTTGGAGTTACAAGTATCAACTTGGCCGGAGCCTCTACTAGCAACGGAGAGCATGCAAGAACATAAACAACACATATGATAGATTGATAATCAACTTGACATAGTATTCAATATTCATCGGATCCCAACAAACACAACATGTAGGATTACAAATAGACGATCTTGATCATGATAGGCAGCTCACAAGATTAACATGATAGCACAATGAGGAGAAGACGACCATCTAGCTACTGCTATGGACCCATAGTCCAGGGGTGAACTACTCACACATTGATCCGGAGGCGATCATGGCGATGAAGAGCCCTCCGGGAGATGATTCCCCTCTCCGGCAGGGTGCCGGAGGCGATCTCCTGAATCCCCCGAGATGGGATTGGCGGCGGCGGCGTCACAGTAAGGTTTTCCGTATCGTGGCCCTCGGTACAGAGGGTTTCGCGACGAAATCTTTAAGTAGGCGGAAGGGCGGAGCCGGAGGAGTCACGGGGGCCCCACACGCTAGGGCCGCGCGGGCCCCCCTTAGGCCGCGCCGCCCTAGTGTGGCGGCGCCCCGTGGCCCCACTTCGTTTCTCCTTCGGTCTTCTGGAAGCTTTGTGGAAAAATAAGACCCTGGGCGTTAATTTCATCCAATTCCGAGAATATTTCCTTTGTACGATTTCTGAAATAAAAAACAGCAGAAAACAGCAACTGGCTCTTCGGCATCTCGTCAATAGGTTAGTGTCGGAAAATGCATAATAATGACATATAATGTGTATAAAACATGTGAGTATCATCATAAAAGTAGCATGGAACATAAGAAATTATAGATACGTTTGAGACGTATCAGCTTTCGATACATAGTTACCTAGTCCTTTCGACCATGAGATCATGTAAATCACTTATACCGGAAAGATACTTTGATTACATCAAACGCCACTGCGTAAATGGGTGTTTATAAAAGTGGGATTAAGTATCCGGAAAGTATGAGTTGAGTCATATGGATCAACAGTGGGATTTGTCCATCCCGATGACGGATAGATATACTCTGGGCCCTCTCGGTGGAATGTCGTCTAATAGCTTGCAAGCATATGAATGGTTCATAAGAGACCACATACCACGGTACGAGTAAAGAGTACTTGTCATGAGACGAGGTTGAACGAGGTATAGAGATGCCGATGATCAAACCTCGGACAAGTAAAATATCGCGTGACAAAGGGAATCGGTATCGTAGGGAAATGGTTCATGTTAGAGAGGAACGCATGAAGGAACTCCATGCAAATGGATTTTTGGAGTCATTTGATTTTTGAATCGTTTGGCGCTTGCAAATCTTTTCTAAAGAGAATGACTAAAATACCGTTCATAGGCCAAGAGTTGAAACGGGCAACTAACTTAGTGGAAATATACATGATGATGTATGTGGTTCACTCGGGCATAGTTGTGTGCGGGAGATTCTTCTACTTCATGAAAACTTCCAATAATGAATTGAGTATATATGTGGATATATTCGATAAGGAAGAAGTTTGAAACATTTGAATGGATTCAAATAAATTTCAGCATGAAGTGGAAATCATCGTAATAGAAAAGTCAAATATCTATGATTGGATTATAGTGGAAATATTTGAATTACGAGTTTTAGCGAACATCTAAGAGAGTTATGAAGTTGTTCTACAACTCACGTTTCTTGGAGTATCATAGTGATGATGGAGTATCCGAGAGATGTATCCAAACCTTGTTGGATCAATGATGAGATAAAATAAAATGACGCCATTATATTTTTGTGGATTATGCTTTAGAGACTACCACTTTTACATCGAATAGAGCATCATCATGATCCGTTGAAATGACACCATACGAGTTATGGCATGGGTATGAACCCTAATAGTCCTTTCTTAAATTTTGGTATGCATAGCATAAGGTAAATAAATTTACAACCAAAATCGGATGAATATCTTTGTTGGTTATCCCAAAGAATTAATTGGGAATTCTTTCCACTATGAAGTAAAAGACAAAAGTATTTGTTAATGTTACTTGCTTATTTCCAAGAAATTGTTTTCTAGCTAAGTATTTAAGTGGGAGGACAATAGAACTTGATAAGGTTTATGAACCTGAGCATAATGATCAGAGTAGCGCAGCATCGAAATTGGTTCCGGAAGCAACCACGACGATCATGGCTCCCATGTCTACAAAATGTTATAGTCATGGAGATCAAAGTACATATTGAACCTTGTAGGTATGGTTTACTTTGTGATCAAATAAATGATTTGTGAACAAAGGATTGATTTTGAACAATGATAAACCAACTACAAACAAAGAAGTTATGATGGGCCCTGACTCCGTTAAAATGGCTATACGCCATGAAATCCAAGATAGATGAATACTTTTTGAAAGTAAATGGATCTATAAAATTGATGAACTTGGATGGAATATGTCACATCCCAAATTTTTCCAAAGTTTAGAATGTGAAATAAAAATAAAATCTAAGGTTGTTTGTTTGTCTTGGTTGAAAAATTCACAAAAAAATTAAAACTTTAAAGAGTTTTCAAAATGCGTGCATTGCATTCATAAGAATCATGGCATATTTGCATTCACTAGGAAATTTTTTCTGAACTTTAAATTTATAAGGAAACCTTAAACCCGAAGTAATGCAAATACAACCTTATAAGCCTATGTGCCAATTTCAAGTTAACAAAAATGTTTTGACTTAAAAGTAGTTCCAAAATATTCTACTTTGAATAAGGAATTCACTGATATTTTATTTGTATCTTTTTGACTTAGTTTAAGTCATTTTTGAAGAAAAATTCTTTTCAAATCAAATCCAAATACTAATTCAGAAAATAAAACAGAATAAAAAAAGAATAAAACAAAAAGCGGGGCACCAGCCAGGCAACTCAAACGAGTTAGCCCAGACAGGCCATGGACGCATGCGTGCACGCCCACGGAAATCAAGCGACGCAGGCACGCAGCAGCAACCGTCCGGTCCAGGTCCGCGTCCGCGTTTCTTTTTCTCTTCTTCTTCATGTGCGGGCCCCACCGCCATGTCATCATCTTCTTCAAGGCTGGAGGCGAACGGACTAGTCGCACGACCTCTGCGTTTTTCAGTTTCTTTGCAATTCCTCTCGACTTGATTCCCGACGATTTAAGACACCATTTAACGAGCCGTTTGATCCTACTTAAGCCCCACTCTCTCCTCCGTAATATCCCCCAAACAACACACACCGAGAGCCCCCAGGCTGCTCGAATTCAAGCTCGAAAGTCCGCGGTACCGTCGCAGTTTATCGTCGAATTTGGTAAGCTCGGTCCGCCGTTTGACCTCTAGTTTCTTCCAAACATCCTATTTCTCCCTTTCGCACCTCTCAGAGTTTGTTTCATGAAGTTTGGTGCACTAGAGTGACGGCTTCATCTTCGACTGTGGCACCGACCGCGGGAAGGATTTTTCTTGGCCGAGCGATTTCGGAAGAAGTACTGTACCTAGACGTCCGTTTCTCCTTCTACAACTCCATCGACGCCGGAAGCCCGTCGTCAACGTCTTCGTCAACTCCTGTACTGCACCGACCCTTCCGACATCGCCGTCGACCACCTGTGCCATCAGCGGTATCGTCTTCGTCTGGTGTTGTTTTCTTCTTGGTACACATACACCTAGTACTAGAACATCAACATTGTGCAGCTACGGCAAGGTTTTAGATGAAGCAACCTACTGATTCACGTAATTGAATCGATGCCGTCTCAATACATAAGAAACACACGACATTGTCCTAGCTTATCTACTACTAGTAATTCAGCTTGTACGTCATTTTGGACAGATTTCATGGAAATTTTGAAATTCCATATCATTTAAATTACCGGTTCGAAAGATATAAATAAAGTATCCCTGGATTCAGAAAAATGTATAGAATAAGCTAGACACATCATATTACACTTTTGCATCATGTTCATTCACAGTTTTTGCAGAACACACAATTAGAGTATTTTCGCTATGAAATGAGTTATATAAAAGATTTTCGAGAGATCCCTTTTGCGGTTAGTGGATAATCAAATCCTCTGTACAGTAATATAATAAAAAAAATCATTAGTCTCTGTTATTTTAATTCTATATTTTATATAGTGTTGTAGACCTTTCTAGTGTTAGAAAATGTTTTACATAAAGTAAACAACACTAAAATTTGAACCATGGGATCATACGTATAGTGACAACCAGAAAACATACTAAGTTGGGTTCATCATGTTTAACTCCCATGATGCATTCATATTTAATTTGTGCTTGCCTATATGTTTGTATGTGTTTATGGTGTGATATTATGTTTGTAGATTGTGGTTGCTCCGATTGCAACGAGTGTTTTTGCGACGAGTGTACCAACTCATCCCCGTGCTAAGGTAAGTGTCACTTTTTCACTATCCTACTGTTTCCTAAATATAATCTAGGATTTCACTAGTAGTGCATGTGTAGGATTATTTTTATTATGCTATGTGTCTTGCTATGATTTGATTTCCCTTTTTCACCGTAAGTAGAGTTCCTAGATATGTGGATAGATACGTGGCTGAGATATCATGGCAATTTTAGATGAGGTAAAAAGATATGTTTTCCATAATGAAAACAACTTGGTTCACGAAAAACCTAGACATATTGGTATGATGGGGGCGTTTGCATGGTGAATAATGGTGGGGATCGTCGTCCAGAAATCAAAGAGAATGGACTTTTTTTTTCTCGTTAAGGAATCGTAAATAGCTAGAGTTCCTTACATTGGTACTACCGTAGGCGGACTAGCATTATGTATAGGGAGTTTACCCTTACATTGGTACTGCCGTAGGTGGACTAGCATTATGTATAGACAACTTATCCTTACATTGGTACTACCGTAGGCAGACTAGCATTATGTATCGGGAGCTTACCCTTACATTGGTGCTGCCGTAGGTGGACTAGCATTATGTACAGGCAATTTACCCTTACATTGGTACCTCCATTGGTGGACTAGCATTATGTATAGGAGATCCTCCTTACATTGGTACCCCTTGGTGTGCTAGTATTATGTATAGGGATTCTATAACAAGAATTCATTTTGATACATACACAATTAAACCGAAGGAAGACCATGTTGCAATATGCATATAATTGATAGGTGTCTTTTACGCCCACCCAACAGTGACATCTTGCCAATACAATTCAAGTGTATTGACCCTTTGTGGCTGCAACGTTTCATGTTGCAGGTTATTTTCTGACTAAGGAATCAATGAATTAGGATCACGAGTCTTCGCTCAACATGTCTGCCTGTGGCATCATGAAGACAGATGGCTCCATGCTTTAAGTTTACTTTACCGTTGTGAACTCTGAATAAGTGCTAGCTGAGAGCTATGCAAGTTGTAATGAACTATTTTATTTTACTGGATCATGCGATGTAATATTGACCTTTGCTATTTGGTATTACATCTTAAACTGTGTGTGCTAGCAGTTCGATCCGGGACTAGCACTGTTACACAGGGATCGGCACCCTAGCGGGTGAGGTCACTACAGAATATCCTTGAATAAGCTCGACTTGTCGAAAAGTAGTTTACGACAAAGTTCAAAGAGTTGACTATGATAAGATTAGATCTTTCGTAGCGATGCTTATAGTCTATGTGGATTATTCTGGTAATCGCTACATATTTCTTTTATGAGATATGCTAGTAGGATGGCAAAATACATTACTTAACAGAAGTGTGTATTAAAGGTGTATACAAGATACAACCAAGAGTTTTGCTAGTCCGTGGAATACTAGATAGGTATACGAACTTAAATTGGATGAAGTGAGTATCACGGAGTTGGAATCTTCACCGGATGAAATAGTCAAAGAGTTTTTGATTTCATCAGAAACGATGAAGATGCTTGCATTTGCAAGAAATTAAGTGGGAGCGCTGAGACATATTTATAATACTTTATGTAGATGACATATAGTTGATATAAATGATGTAATTATATACTTGATTATAAAAGGTTTCATTGAGAATTAACTTCAATGAAAGAGAATATGGACTGAAACATATTTAGTGTCAAGATCTATGAAGATGGATTGAAACACATAATAAGTTTAAGTCAAAGTACATAGAAAGGATATTGAAGTAGTTCAATATAGAAATATTAAGAAAATGTTCTTGTCATGTGAAGTTTTAACAAGACTTGAGTGTATCTGACACTCAATGAGTAAAAACACATGAGTGATTTTAGATCACAATTAATATGTACAAAATCAGATGTCTTGAGCTCTAAAATGTTGGGAGCATATACCAGAATGATTCATGTGATGATCATTGACAAACACTAAGAATATCCATGTGTGCTTTAGAAGAACCAAGGATATATATATAGTTTTATATGGGTAATGACAAACAAAATCGCTGTAAAGTGTTGCACCGATATTAGTTTGGTCACATATAAAAAATAAAAAAATCAATCTCAATTAGGCTAAGTGTTATTAAAAAGGTAGCACAATGCTAGATTTAGAAGAGTTCTAAATATTGTGACGGATTCTACAAAAGAAGGCAGAGTATGTCATTGTTTTGACAATGATTGAGGATGTTGAGTCAAGAAGTTCTTTGAGAACTTGGTGTAGTTCCGATAGTGTCAGAACTTTGAAGCTATATTGTGTGTGACAATATTAGTGACATATTTCAGACCGCGGAATTAAGGTTCCACCAGAAGACCAAACATATTTAATGCCGACTCATTTGGAAAATGAGTGATGCATGAAGACGCAAATGAATTGCAAAATACATACGTTTCTGAATGTGTCAGAACCGTTGACTGAAACCTCTCCCATGAGCAAAACATGATAAAGCACCAGAAGGCCAAGGTGTTATATCTTTACATATGTAAACTAGATTATTGACTCTAGTGCAAGTGGGAGACTGTTGGAGATATGCCCAAGAGGCAATAATAAATGGTTATTATATATCTTTGTGTTTATGATAATGTTTACATACCATGATATAATTGTATTAACCGAAACATTGATACATGTGTGTTATGTGAACAACAAGGAGTCCCTAGTAAGCCTCTTGTATAACTAGCTTGTTGATTAATAGATGATCATGGTTTCATGATCATGAACATTGGATGTTATTAATAATAAGGTTATGTCATTATATGAATGATGTAATGGACACACCCGATTAAGCGTAGCATAAGATCACGTCATTAAGTTATTTGCTATAAGCTTTCGATACATAGTTACCTAGTCCTTTCGACCATGAGATCATGTAAATCACTTATACTGGAAAGATACTTTGATTACATCAAACGCCACTGCGTAAATGGGTGGTTATAAAGGTGGGATTAAGTATCCGGAAAGTATGAGTTGAGGCATATGGATCAACGAGTGGGATTTGTCCATCCCGATGACGGATAGATATACTCTGGACCCTCTCGGTGGAATGTCGTCTAATAGCTTGCAAGCATATGAATGGTTCATAAGAGACCACATACCAAGGTACGAGTAAAGAGTACTTGTCATGAGACGAGGTTGAACGAGTTATAGAGATGCCGATGATCAAACCTCGGACAAGTAAAATATCGCGTGACAAAGGGAATCGGTATCGTATGTAAATGGTTCAGTCGATCACTAAAGTCATCGTTGAATATGTGGGAGCCATTATGGATCTCCGGATCCCGCTATTGGTTATTGGTCGGAGAGAGGTCTCAACCATGTCTACATAGTTCGCGAACCGTAGGGTGACACACTTAAGGTTTGATGTCGTTTAAGTAGATATGGAAATATGGAATGGAGTTCGAAGTTTTGTTCGGAGTCTCGGATGGGATCCAGGACATCACGAGGAGGTCCGGAATGGTCCGGGGAATAAGATTCATATATAGGAAGTCATTTTCTAGTTTTGAAAATGATCCGGTATTTTTTCTGGAAGGTTCTAGAAGAGTCCGGAAGGGACTCCACCCACCTTGGCCGGCTAGCCTAAGGGAGAAGGAGTCCCAAGTGGACTCCTCCACATGATGGCTGGCCACCCCACCAAAGGAAAGGGGGGAGTCCCACTCCCCCTAGGTTTGGTCATATGGAAGGTTTTATGTTGGGGTCTTATTCGGAGACTTTTGACCTAATCTTTGGGGTTTTCCACCTATATAAAGAGAGGAGGGGAGGGGCTGGCCGGCCACTCTTGCCACCACCTTGGCCTCACCCCTTTGAGGGCCGGCGCCCAAGCCCCCTCTCCCAAACCCTAGCTACCTCTCCTCCACATACAACTCCTGCATACGCTTAGGCGAAGCCCTGCCGGAGTTCTCCACCATCACCGCCACCACGCCGTCGTGCTGCCGAGATTCCAAGGAGGATCTACTACTTCCGCTGCCCGCTGGAACGGGGAGAAGGACGTTGTCTTCATCAACACCGAACGTGTGACCGAGTACGGAGGTGCTGCCCGATTGTGGCACCGTCAAGATCTTCTACGCGCTTTTGAAAGCGGCAAGTGATCTTCTACCGCAGCAACAAGAGCCTCCTCTTGTAGGCTTTGGAAATCTTCAAGGGTTAGTCTCGTTCATCCCCTCGTTGCTCCCATCTTCTAGATTGCATCTTGGCTTGGATTGCGTTCTCGCGGTAGGAAAATTTTTGTTTTCTATGCTAAGAATCCCATCAGTGGTATCAGAGCCGTGTCTATGCATAGATGGTTGCACGAGTAGAACACAATTGTTTTGTGGGCGTTGATGCTTTGTTGTCTTTAGTTCGAGTACTTTGCATCTTTGTGGCATGGTGGGATGAAGCGGCTCGGGCTAACTTTACATGACCGCGTTCATGAGACTTGCTCCACGTTCGACATGCAACTTGTATTGCATAAGTGGCTTTGCGGGTGTCTGTCTCTCCCACCATAGTGAATATTCAATTTACTCTTTCTATTGACAACACTAGTATCACCGTTCTGGTTCATGTTCGTAGGTAGATTGGATCTTACTCGAAAACCCTAAACCACGTAAAATATGCAAACCAAATTAGAGACGTCTAACTTGTTTTTGCAGGGTTTGGTGATGTGATATGGCCATGATGTGATGATGAATATGTATGAGATGATCATTATTGTATTGTGGCAACCGGCAGGAGCCTTATGGTTGTCATTAAATTTCATGTTGAGTATTTTTTCAAAGTAGTTGTAATAGTTGCTACATGAGGTGAACAACCATGAAGACGGCGCCATGGACCTTGAAGCTACGCCGACGATGATGGAGATCATGCCCGTTGATGATGGAGATCATGTCCGTGCTTTGGAGATGAAGATCGAAGGCGCAAAGACTAAAGGGCCATATCATATCACATAAATTGCATGTGATGTTAATCCTTTATGCATCTTATTTTGCTTAGAACGCGACGGTAGCATTATAAGATGATCCCTCACATTAATATCAAGATAATAAAGTGTTCTCCCCTCGTATGCACCGTTGATATAGTTCGTCGTTTCGAAGCATCTCGTGATGATCGGATGTGATAGACTCAATGTTCACATACAACGGGTGTAAGCCATGTTGCACACGCGGAATACTTGGGTTTGCTTGACGAGCCTAGCATGTACAGACATGGCCTCGGGACAACGGAAACCGAAAGGTTGAACATGAGTCATATGGATGATATGATCAACATGTTGATGCTCACCATTGAAGCTACATCATCTCACGTGATGATCGGTTTTGATGTAGTGGATTTGGATCGTGTACCACTTAACAACTATGAGGGATGTTGTATTAAGTGGGAGTTCATTAGTAATTAGATTAAAACATGAACTAATTATCATAAACTTAGTCTGAGTAGTATTTTGAATTAATTTTGTAGTATTGGCATCCGTTTTTCTACCATGCGCTAGTCTTGTAATTGAGATAGAAATACTGTTAAGTCTGACAAGAAACTTTACGGACTGGTACCGTATTGTTAAAGAATCAAGAAATGATTAAGTCCTATTGCAAACTTTTAGTAAACCTCACATTGTTGATTTAAAGAGCTATGGTTTCAGTTAGTACCTAAAGTCATCTTGTCTCCGTGAAACTTGAAGTTCAAATCTGTTTGAAAAGTAAGTTTTCAGAAATAATCAAAGGTATGAGATATATGTGATATCTAAGACCTTATTGCAAGATGATAGAATATAATTTGGTGAGACTACATAAACTCATAAGTTTTTTTGGGAATGTACGAAGGTTGAAGACGCAAGACGTCCCAATCCTCCAACTATTGGGGCACTAACGATATTCGCATATCCATGAAGTAATCGTCCTTAGTTTGCACCGTTGTTAAAGACTCGTCGTTTCGAATACTAAGGTATAGATTCTACGTGTGCATACAACGGGCGCAAACCAGATTTGCACATGCGAATACTGAGGTTAAACTTTACGAGCCTAGCATATACAGACATGGTCTTGGAAAGTCGTCATGAATTGATGGATAAAATTATGAGTGAAATTGTTCATCATATTACAAAGTTACTAATAGTGAAATCTGCAACACTTGTCATATGATGATCAACTTCAGAACCTCAAGGTTATTGGTATTTGACCAACAAACCTAGAAGTTATTGATGTTGAAGTGTTTTTCTGAATAATGAGGAAAGCTAAAAGAGAAACTACGAAAGATATTTTGGCTGAAAGAAAGAAAAAGACTAGAAAAGTCTAGCCCAGGTGTATATAGATGATATACATGTTATGGATGTATTCCTTGGTTGGTCACATAATAAAATTCTTGGGTATTTGTACCAGATTGGTTGGTATGAGATGTCATACAATACAACGCAATACAAGAATACGATGGCCTAAGTGACTGATAAGGAATATGGTAAAAATGCACATTTGGAACATAATAAAGTGTTATTATGTTTGTCGTTGGCATTCTACCTAGCCCTTAGAATTTATAATAAAGAACTTAATAAATTGTTATTTTGCTCTGGTCAAATGAAAACAATGAGTTGTTGAAATTATGACATTACTCCATGTACGATGGATAAGTTATTATAAATCTTAATGGTGAAACACACATACATAACACTGACGCTAAAATGCCATAAGACAAATGATTTGAATTCCACTTATTTGTGGAACCGCCATTTAGATCATGTTAGAGAGGAACGCATGAAGGAACTCCATGCAAATGGATTTTTGCAGTCATTTGATTTTTGAATCGTTTGGCGTTTGCAAATCTTTTCTAAAGAGAATGACTAAAACCGTTCATAAGCCAAGAGTTGAAACGGGCAACTAACTTAGTGGAAATATACATGATGATGTATGTGGTTCACTGGGCATAGTTGTGTGCGGGAGATTCTTCTACTTCATGAAAACTTCCAATAATGAATTGAGTATATATGTGGATATATTCGATAAGGAAGAAGTTTGAAACATTTGAATGGATTCAAATAAATTTCAGCATGAAGTGGAAATCATCGTAATAGAAAAGTCAAATATCTATGATTGGATTATAGTGGAAATATTTGAATTACGAGTTTTAGCGAACATCTAAGAGAGTTATGAAGTTGTTCTACAACTCACGTTTATTGGAGTATCATAGTGATGATGGAGTATCCGAGAGATGTATCCAAACCTTGTTGGATCAATGATGAGATAAAATAAAATGACGCCATTATATTTTTGTGGATTATGCTTTAGAGACTACCACTTTTACACTGAATAGAGCATCATCATGATCCGTTGAAATGACACCATACGAGTTATGGCATGGGTATGAACCCTAATAGTCCTTTCTTAAATTTTGGTATGCATAGCATAAGGTAAATAAATTTACAACCAAAATCGGATGAATGTCTTTGTTGGTTATCCCAAAGAATTAATTGGGAATTCTTTCCACTATGAAGTAAAAGACAAAAGTGTTTGTTAATGTTACTTGCTTATTTCCAAGAAATTGTTTTCTAGCGAAGTATTTAAGTGGGAGGACAATAGAACTTGATAAGGTTTATGAACCTGAGCATAATGATCAGAGTAGCGCAGCATCGAAATTGGTTCCGGAAGCAACCACGACGATCATGGCTCCCATGTCTACAAAATGTTATAGTCATGGAGATCAAAGTACATATTGAACCTTGTAGGTATGGTTTACTTTGTGATCAAATAAATGATTTGTGAACAAAGGATTGATTTTGAACAATGATAAACCAACTACAAACAAAGAAGTTATGATGGGCCCTGACTCCGTTAAAATGGCTATACGCCATGAAATCCAAGATAGATGAATACTATTTGAAAGTAAATCGATCTATAAAATTGATGAACTTGGATGGAATATCCTTGAATAAGCTCGACTTGTCGAAAAGTAGTTTACGACAAAGTTCAAAGAGTTGACTACGATAAGATTAGATCTTTCGTAGCGATGCTTATAGTCTATGTGGATTATTCTGGTAATCGCTACATATTTCTTTTATGAGATATGCTAGTAGGATGGCAAAATACATTACTTAACAGAAGTGTGTATTAAAGGTGTATACAAGATACAACCAAGACTTTTGCTAGTCCGTGGAATACTAGATAGGTATACGAACTTAAATTGGATGAAGTGAGTATCACGGAGTTGGAATCTTCACCGGATGAAATAGTCAAAGAGTTTTTGATTTCATCAGAAACGATGAAGATGCTTGCATTTGCAAGAAATTAAGTGGGAGCGCTGAGACATATTTATAATACTTTATGTAGATGACATATAGTTGGATATAAATGATGTAATTATATACTTGATTATAAAAGGTTTCATTGAGAATTAACTTCAATGAAAGGGAATATGGACTGAAACATATTTAGTGTCAAGATCTATGAAGATAGATTGAAACACATAATAAGTTTAAGTCAAAGTACATAGAAAGCATATTGAAGTAGTTCAATATAGAAATATTAAGAAAATGTTCTTGTCATGTGAAGTTTTAACAAGACTTGAGTGTATCTGACACTCAATGAGTAAAAACACATGAGTGATTTTACATCACAATTAATATGTACAAAATCAGATGTCCTGAGCTCTAAAAAGTTAGGAGCATATACCAGAATGATTCATGTGATGATCATTGACAAACACTAAGAATATCCATGTGTGCTTTAGAAGAACCAAGGATATATATATAGTTTTATATGGGTAATGACAAACAAAATCGCTGTAAAGTGTTGCACCGATATTAGTTTGGTCACATATAAAAAAAATAAAAAAAAATCAATCTCAATTAGGCTAAGTGTTATTAAAAAGGTAGCACAATGCTAGATTTAGAAGAGTTCTAAATATTGTGACGGATTCTACAAAAGAAGGCAGAGTATGTCATTGTTTTGACAATGATTGAGGATGTTGAGTCAAGAAGTTCTTTGAGAACTTGGTGTAGTTCCGATAGTGTCGAACTTTGAAGCTATATTGTGTGTGACAATATTAGTGACATATTTCGGACCGCGGAATTAAGGTTCCACCGAAGACCAAACATATTTAATGCCGACTCATTTGGAAAATGAGTGATGCATGAAGACGCAAATGAATTGCAAAATACATACATTTCGAATGTGTCAGAACCGTTGACTGAAACCTCTCCCATGAGCAAAACATGATAAAGCACCAGAAGGCCAAGGTGTTATATCTTTACATATGTAAACTAGATTATTGACTCTAGTGCAAGTGGGAGACTGTTGGAGATATGCCCAAGAGGCAATAATAAATGGTTATTATATATCTTTGTGTTTATGATAATGTTTACATACCATGATATAATTGTATTAACCGAAACATTGATACATGTGTGTTATGTGAACAACAAGGAGTCCCTAGTAAGCCTCTTGTATAACTAGCTTGTTGATTAATAGATGATCATGGTTTCATGATCATGAACATTGGATGTTATTAATAATAAGGTTATGTCATTATATGAATGATGTAATGGACACACCCGATTAAGCGTAGCATAAGATCACGTCATTAAGTTATTTGCTATAAGCTTTTGATACATAGTTACCTAGTCCTTTCGACCATGAGATCATGTAAATCACTTATACCCAAAAGATACTTTGATTACATCAAACGCCACTGCGTAAATGGGTGGTTATAAAGGTGGGATTAAGTATCCGGAAAGTATGAGTTGAGGCATATGGATCAACAGTGGGATTTGTCCATCCCGATGACGGATAGATATACTCTGGACCCTCTCGGTGGAATGTCGTCTAATAGCTTGCAAGCATATGAATGGTTCATAAGAGACCACATACCACGGTACGAGTAAAGAGTACTTGTCATGAGACGAGGTTGAACGAGGTATAGAGATGCCGATGATCAAACCTCTGACAAGTAAAATATCGCGTGACAAAGGGAATCGGTATCGTATGTAAATGGTTCGATCGATCACTAAAGTCATCGTTGAATATGTGGGAGCCATTATGGATCTCCGCATCCCGCTATTGGTTATTGGTCGGAGAGAGGTCTCAACCATGTCTACATAGTTCGCGAACCGTAGGGTGACACACTTAAGGTTTGATGTCGTTTAAGTAGATATGGAAATATGGAATGGAGTTCGAAGTTTTGTTCGGAGTCTCGGATGGGATCCAGGACATCACGAGGAGGTCCGGAATGGTCCGGAGAATAAGATTCATATATAGGAAGTCATTTTCTAGTTTTGAAAATGATCCGGTATTTTTCCTGGAAGGTTCTAGAAGAGTCCGGAAGAAATCAGCATGGAAGGTGGAGTCCCAGAGGGACTCCACCCACCTTGGCCGGCTAGCCTAAGGGAGAAGGAGTCCCAAGTGGACTCCTCCACATGATGACCGGCCACCCCACCAAAGGAAAGGGGGGAGTCCCACTCCCCCTAGGTTTGGTCATATGGAAGGTTTTATGTTGGGGTCTTATTCGGAGACTTTTGACCTAATCTTTGGGGTTTTCCACCTATATAAAGAGAGGAGGGGAGGGGCTGGCCGGCCACTCTTGCCACCACCTTGGCCTCACCCCTTTGAGGGCCGGCGCCCAAGCCCCCTCTCCCAAACCCTAGCTACCTCTCCTCCACATACAACTCTTGCATACGCTTAGGCGAAGCCCTGCCGGAGTTCTCCACCATCACCGCCACCACGCCGTCGTGCTGCCGGGATTCCAAGGAGGATCTACTACTACCGCTGCCCACTGGAACGGGGAGAAGGATGTTGTCTTCATCAACACCGAACGTGTGACCGAGTACGGAGGTGATGCCCGATTGTGGCACCGTCAAGATCTTCTACGCGCTTTTGAAAGCGGCAAGTGATCGTCTACCGCAGCAACAAGAGCCTCCTCTTGTAGGCTTTGGAAATCTTCAAGGGTTAGTCTCGTTCATCCCCTCGTTGCTCCCATCTTCTAGATTGCATCTTGGCTTGGATTGCGTTCTCGCGGTAGGAAATTTTTTGTTTTCTATGCTACGAATCCCATCAGTGGTATCAGAGCCGTGTCTATGCATAGATGGTTGCACGAGTAGAACACAATTGTTTTGTGGGCATTGATGCTTTGTTGTCTTTAGTTCGAGTACTTTGCATCTTTGTGGCATGGTGGGATGAAGCGGCTCGGGCTAACTTTACATGACCGCGTTCATGAGACTTGCTCCACGTTCGACATGCAACTTGTATTGCATAAGTGGCTTTGCGGGTGTCTCGTCTCTCCCACCATAGTGAAGATTCAATTTACTCTTTCTATTGACAACACTAGTATCACCGTTGTGGTTCATGTTCGTAGGTAGATTGGATCTTACTCGAAAACCCTAAACCACGTAAAATATGCAAACCAAATTAGAGACGTCTAACTTGTTTTTGCAGGGTTTGGTGATGTGATATGGCCATGATGTGATGATGAATATGTATGAGATGATCATTATTGTATTGCGGCAACCGGGAGGAGCCTTATGGTTGTCTTTAAATTTCATATTGAGTAGTTTTTCAAAGTAGTTGTAATAGTTGCTACATGAGGTGAACAACCATGAAGACGGCGCCATGGACCTTGACGCTACACCGACGATGATGGAGATCATGCTCGTTGATGATGGAGATCATGTCCGTGCTTTGGAGATGAAGATCGAAGGCGCAAAGACTAAAGGGCCATATCATATCACATATGAATTGCATGTGATGTTAATCCTTTATGCATCTTATTTTGCTTAGAACGCGACGGTAGCATTATAAGATGATCCCTCACATTAATATCAAGATAATAAAGTGTTCTCCCCTCTCCGGTAGGGTGCCGGAGGCGATCTTCTGAACTCCCCGAGGTAGGGTTGACGGCGGCGGCGCCTATGGAACTTTTCTCGTATCGTGGCCCTCAGTACTAGGGTTTTCGCGACGGAAGGAATAAATAGGCGAAGGGGCAGCGTCGGGGGCGCCCGAGGGGCCCACCCCATAGGCCGGCGCAGCCAGAGGTGGGGCCGCGCCGCCCTATGGTGTGGCCGCCTCGTGGCCCCTCTTCGTCTCCTCTTCGGTGTTCTGGAAGACTCCGTGGAAAATAAGACCGTGGGCTTTCGTTTCGTCCAATTCCGAGAATATTCGTAAACTAACTTTTCTGAAATCAAAAACAGCAGAAAAACGAGAACCGGCACTCGCGGCATCTTGTCAATAGGTTAGTCTCGGAAAATGCATAAAAACATTATAAAGTATGACTAAAACATGTTGATATTGTCATAAAACTAGCATGGAACATAAGAAATTATAGATACGTTGGAGACGTATCAAGCATCCCCAAGCTTAGTTCCTACTCGCCCTCGAGTAGGTAAACGATAAAAACAATAATTTCTGAAGTGACATGCTACCAACATAATCTTGATCAACACTATTGTAAAGCATATGAGATGAATGAAGTGACTCAAAGCAATGGTATATAGTTTGCTAACAAAAAGATAATGACTAAACAACTGAATCATATAGCAAAAACTTTTTATGAATAGTACTTTCAAGACAAGCATCAAAAAGTCTTGCATAATAGTTAACTCATAAAGCAATAGATTCTTAATAAGAGGTTTTGAAGCAACACAAAGGATGATTAAGTTTCAGCAATTGCTTTCAACTTTCAACATGTATATCTCATGGATAGTTGTCAACATAAAGTAATATAACAAGTGCAATAAGTAAACATGTAAGAATCAGTGCACACAGTTGACACAAGTGTTTGCTTCTAAGATAGAAAGAAGTAGGTAAACTGACTCAACATAAAGTAAAAGAAAGGCCCTTCGCAGAAGGAAGCAGAGATTACTCATGTGCTAGAGCTTTTTATTTTGAAAACATGGAAACAATTGTGTCAACGGTAGTAATAATTCATATGGGTTATGCATAAAACTTCCTATAAGTTGCAAGCCTCATGCATCGAATACTAATAGAGCCCGCACCTTGTCCTAATTAGCTCGGATTTCCATGGATTATCATCGCATTACATATGTTTCAACCAAGTGTCACAAAGGGGTACCTCTATGCCACTCGTACAAAGGTCCAAGGAGATAAATCGCATTTGATTTCTCGATTTTGATAGATCTCAACTTGAGGACATCCATACCGGGACAACATAGAAAACAGATAATGGACTCCACTTTTATGCTTTAAGCATTCAACAACAAATAATATTCTAATAAGAGATTCTGAGGATTAATGTCCAAGCTGAAACTTCCACCATGATACATGGCTTTGGTTGGCGGCCCAATGTTCTTCTCTAACAACATGCATACTCAAACCATTTCAACTCATGGCAAATCTCCCTTACTTCAGACAAGACGAACATGCATAGCAACTCACATGATATTCAACAAAAGTGTGACAGGTTGATGGCGTCCCCAGATAACATGGCTACCGCTCAACAAGCAACTTATAAGAACTAAGATACATAAGCGACATATTCATTACCACAATAGTTTTTTAGGCTACTTTCCCATGAGCTATGTATTGCAAAGACAAGGAATGAATTTTTTAAAGGTAGCACGCAAGCAATTTACTTTGGAATGGCAGAAAAATACCACATAATAGGTAGTTATGGTGGACACAAATGGCATAAGTTTTGGCTCAAGGTTTTGGATGCACGAGAAGCATTCCCTCTCAGTACAAGGCTTTGGCTAGCAAGGTTGTTTGAAGCAAACACAAGTATGAACCTGTACAGCAAAAACTTACACAAGAACATATTGCAAGCATTATAAGACTCTACATTGTCTTCCTTGTTGTTCAAACACTTTTACCAGAAAAATATCTAGACCTTAGAGAGACCAATCATGCAAACCAAATTTCAACAAGCTCTACGATAGTTCTCCACTAATAGATTTAAACTACATGATGCAAGAGCTTAAACATGATCTACTTGAGAGCTCAAAACAATTGCCAAGTATCAAATTATTCAAAACAATATGAGGCATTTTCTGTTTCCAACCAAATAACAATAAATATAAGTGTTGCGGCTTTCAGCTTTCGCCATGAATATGAAAGATAAAACGAAGAACACAAGTGTTCAAATGAAAAAGCGGAGCGTGTCTTTCTCCAACACAAGGATTGCTAGGATCCGAATTTATTCAAACATAAACAAAAATAAAAGCAAACAGACGCTCCAAGTAAAGCACATAAGATGTGACGGAATTAAAATATAGTTTCACTAGAGGTGACCTGATAAGTTTTGATGAAGAAGGGGATGCCTTGGACATCCCCAAGCTTAGACGCTTGAGTCTTCTTGAAATATGCAGGGATGAACCATGGGGGCATCCCCAAGCTTAGACTTTTCACTCTTCTTGATCATATTATATCATCCTCCTCTCTTGATACTTGAAAACTTCCTCCACACCAAACTCAAAGCAATCTCATTAGAGGGTTAGTGCATAATCAAAAATTCACATGTTCAGCAAGTACACAATCATTACCAACACTTCTGGACATTACCCAAGGCTACTGAAATTTAATGGAGCAAAGAAATTCACTCAAACACAGTAAAAGAGGCAATGCGAAATAAAAGGCAGAATCTGTCAAAACAGAACAGTCCTCAAGAGAGATTTCAATTTTAGCTTCATTAACAGGTGGTATTCCAACTAGACTCTCAATGATGCAACTAGCTTCTACAGCAGGAGTACCTAGGAAATTACCCCACGTAAGAGTATCAAGAACATACCTATTCCAGCTAGAGATACCAACATAAAAGTTCCTAAGGAGAATAATAGTGGAGTGTTTCTTAGTGCACCTATGATGAGCATCACTAATTCTATACCAAGCATCTTTAAAACTTTCTCCCCCTTGTTGCTTAAACGAACGAACTTCAACTTCAGGATTACTCATTTTAGCAATAATAAAAATAAACAAAGCAAAACCGAATTAAATAAAGTAAAACAAGTAACTAATTTTTTTGTGTTTTTGATATGAAGAAAGCAAACAAGACAGAAAATAAAATAAAGCAAGACAATAAACAAAGTAAAGAGATTGGGTGTGAGAGACTCCCGTTGCAGCGTGTCTTGATCTCCCCGGCAACGGCGCCAGCAAAGTTGCTGCTGGCGTGTAGGGAGTTAGAAAAGCAGCTCCTTGTGACGGTAAAGCACACGTCCGTTGGGAACCCCAAGAGGAAGGTATGATGAGTAGAGCAGCGAGTTTTCCCTCAGTAAGAAACCAAGGTTTATCGAACCAGTAGGAGATGAAGGCCACGTGAAGGTTGTTGGTGAAGGAGTGTAGTGCGGCGCAACACCAGTGATTCCGGCGCCAACGTGGAACCTGCACAACACAATCAAACTACTTTGTCCCAACTTAACAGTGAGGTTGTCAATCTCACCGGCTTGCTGAAAAACAAAGGATTAAACGTATGGTGTGGAGAATTATGTTTGCTTGCAGAAAACAAAAGAAAACAATGATTGCAGTAGGTTGTATTTCAGATGTAAAAGAATGGACCGGGGTCCACAGTTCACTAGTGGTGTCTCTCCAATAAGATAAATAGCATGTTGGGTGAATAAATTACAGTTGGACAATTGACAAATAGAGATGCACATACATATCATGATGACTACTATGAGATTTACTTAGGGCATTACGACAAAGAACATAGACCGCCATCCAGCATGCATCTATGCCTAAAAAGTCCACCTTCGGGTTAGCATCCGCACCCCTTCCGATATTAAGTTGCAAACAACGGACAATTGCATTAAGTACCGTGCGTAATGTAAACAATACAAATATCCTTAGATAAAGCATTGATGTTTTATCCCTAGTGGCAACAAGCACATCCACAACCTTAGGGGTTGCTCGTCACTCCCGCATTCAATGGAGACATGAACCCACTATCTAGCATAAATACTCCCTCTTGGAGTCACAAGTATCAACTTGGCCAGAGCCTCTACTAGCAACGGAGAGCATGCAAGAACATAAATAACATATATGATAGATCACTAATCAACTTGACATAGTATTCCATATTCAACGGATCCCAACAAACACAACATGTAGTATTACAAATAGAAGTTCTTGATCATGATAGGCAGCTCACAAGATCTAAACATGATAGCACAAGAGGAGAAGACAACCATCTAGCTACTGCTATGGACCCGTAGTCCAAGGATGAACTACTCACGCATCAGTCCGGAGGCGGGCATGGTGATGTAGAGCCCTCCGGTGATGATTCCCCTCTCCGACAGGGTGCCGGAGGCGATCTTCTGAACCCCCCGAGGTAGGGTTGAAGGCGGCGGTGCCTCTGGAACTTTTCTCGTATCGTGGCTCTCGGTACTAGGGTTTTCGCGACGGAAGGAATAAATAGGCGAAGGGGCAGCGTCGGGGGGGCCGAGGGGCCCACCCCATAGGCCGGCGCGGCCAGAGGTGGGGTCGCGCCGCCCTATGGTGTGGCCGCCTCGTGGCCCCTCTTCGTCTCCTCTTCGGTGTTCTGGAAGACTCCGTGGAAAATAAGACCGTGGGCTTTCGTTTCGTCCAATTTCGAGAATATTCGTAAACTAACTTTTCTGAAATCAAAAACAGCAGAAAACAGGAACTGGCACTTCGGCATCTTGTCAATAGGTTAGTCTCGGAAAATGCATAAAAACATTATAAAGTATGACTAAAACATGTTGATATTGTCATAAACTAGCATGGAACATAAGAAATTATAGATACGTTGGAGACGTATCAGTCTGTCTTTTCCTTTTTGTTGCTAATTTGTTTCAAGATTTATTAGGATACTTTTTTTGGTCGACTTATGAGCTAATATCACGAGATTTGTTTTGTGCTTCCTAACCCTCTCATATATTTTTCCAAGCCTTACATCCACCTCTTTGTCAAATAGATCTAATCTACATAAGAATACTTCCATCTCGCGCAAGGATGGACAACAAGAGACCGACGCCAAATCATGGGAAGAGTGTCACATAGTCTGCTGCGTTGAAAGGATGAAGGCCTTGGAAGAAGAAGAGAATAATAATGCTAAGCATAACCAAGAGGAGTTTTCTCTGTGATTCTTGAGGACAAGGAGATGCAAATCTCCCTTAAATCCCTTAACCGGCGCATCAAGAGAATAGAGGCATGCGCTCCTGGATCCCCAAGACATGTAAACCTTATGAGGCACTATCTCAATTTAATGAATGACAAAACATGAAGGGGGTTGAGGCTAATATTGAAGTTAGTCTTTGGCCCATTGATACTCAGAGTAAGTCGATTGAGGCATTGAAGGCTCAGGTTAACCAACTAGAGACACTCAATCGGAAATACAAGCTCCAACTTTCTATCCTCACTTCAACAAACAAGTCTCTCGTGGATGATCTTCACCGTGTTGCCAATGCCATCACTCCGCCCTAGAAGACTTTGCCACGGTATCAAATAATCGCGAGGGATTATTTGATCTCAGCTAGCTTGGTTCCAAGCATGGGGATCTTTAAAACCTTGTAATCTACCTTCTATAGTTGTTAGCATGTTTATTTCCCCGCATGCATATTAGTTTACTATTCCAAAATTTTCCATAATAGGTTACTGAAAGGATCTTATGCCGCACCTAGAGGGGGTGAATAGGTGCTAACCAATTTTTAGTTCTTTTTCAATTTAGGCTTGACACGAAGGTAAATTCTCTAGATATGCAACTATGTGAATTTACCTATATGACAAGGTCAACGACTAAGCACGATATAGCTACGCAATATATAGGGGAGATAATAGGATAGAGGTAACCGAAAGTGGAGCACGCGGAGACACGGAGTTGATTCTCGTAGTTCCCTTCTTTGCAAGAAGGTACGTCTACGTTCGGAGGAGTGTGGTTTCTACGAAAGCCAGACCAACGCCATGAAGGCTTCACTCAGGTCTCTTGTGAGCACCACCACGAAGGCCTAGCCCACTTCCACTAAGGGATTTCCTCGAGGCGGAAACCGGGCCTTTACAAGGTTCTTGGGGCACACATCCACAACCAAATTGGAGGCTCCCAAATCTGTAACAACAACAACAAGAACAATATCAAGTACAAACAACTAGGGTTTCTCAAAAGAGGAACACTAGCAAAGGGCCCTCAAGCATATGAGGGGGAAATGCAAATTGCTTTGGTGAATATGTAGATCGGGGTCTTCTCGTTCAAATTTCCAAAGATCAAGAGCTTTGGTTGGGTGGAGGAGGAGATCTTGTGATTCTTGTGTTTCTTGAGTTGGCTCTAATGGTGATGAACTTGGGGAATGATTGAGCAACTTGGGAAGGAAGAAGAAGGGGGTATAAATACCCCCTTCCAAAATCCAGCCGTTGGGGCTTGTCGCAGGCCGGATAATCCGGTCTTAGTGAGGGCCGGAAAATCCGCCCCCCCTGAAATATCCGGCCCTGGGGAAAATCCGGCCAAAAGTCCGGCCAAAAATCCGGCCCCTGTCCAGGGTATCATCGCCAGAAAGTCCTTAGCCTTCAACACTCTTAAAAAAGCCTTATTAGATGCTCCTATTATCAAACCTCCCATTTGGGACAATCCTTTTGAACTCTTATGCAGGTTGGGTGCCTCCATTCGAACCAAGGCCATCTTAAACGAAGAGCCCTCGCAAATTTGTCAATGTGGAGGATGCCTAAGCCTCCAAGACTTTTCGGCCTACAAACCGCCCCCAATTTAATTTGCATTTTCCTCCGATGATCTCCTTTGTTCCGGCCCAAAGAAAAGCGCGTTCAATCTTGTTCATTGAAGCCACACAACCCGGTGGAATTCTAAGAGGAGTGAGATGGAAAATAGCTTGGGAGGTGAGGACGGACTTGATAAGGGCTCCTCTACCGGCCGTATTGATGTTCTTGCCATCCCAAGTGACAAGCTTGCCGGCCATTTTGTCCTCAAGTGGTTGGTAATCGACTCTTTTTAGTTCCCAAACCGAAAGAGGGAGCCCCAAGTATTTGATAGGTTACTGAAATGGTTTTGGAGCTTGGCACAACCGCACCGTACGACGAGACACCGTCGTACGAACGCTCGTCAAACTCCCGGGAGCCTCGGACCACTGGTGATATAAGTGGTACATGGTACGACAGGCTGTCACCGTACGCCAGGTTGTTAAACTCTAAGGTATTCATTTTGAAAAACTCTGGCTAAAAAAATATTAATATCAAAGTCCATAAATTTTGGTACAGCGGGCCGGTACGGGCGGGTTGTGTCCGTACCAACCACATGTATGTCAATCCAACTCATTCAGTTTGGAAAGTTTTACGATTATGGGTGTGGCACGGGCACGGCGTACGACCGTCAGTCGTACCCAAGGTCGTTACGACGTCTGTCTTTTCCTTTTTGTTGCTAATTTCTTTCAAGATTTATTAGGATTCTTTTTTTGGTCGACTTATGAGCTAATATCACGAGATTTTTTTTGCTTCCTAACCCTCTCATATATTTTTCCAAGCCTTACATCCACCTCTTTGTCAAATAGATCTAATCTACATAAGATTTCTTCCATCTCACGCAAGGATGGACAACAAGAGACCGACGCCAAATCATGGGAAGAGTGTCACATAGCCTGCTGCGTTGAAAGGATGAAGGCCTTGGAAGAAGAGGAGAATAATAATGCTAAGCATAACCAAGAGGAGTTTTCTCTGTGATTCTTGAGGACAAGGAGATGCAAATCTCCCTTAAATCCCTCAACCGGCGCATCAAGAGAATAGAGGCATACGCTCCTGGATCCCCAAGACATGTAAACCTTATGAGGCACTATCTCAATTTAATGAATGACAAAACATGAAGGGGGTTGAGGCTAATATTGAAGTTAGTCTTTGGCCCATTGATACTCAGAGTAGGTCGATTGAGGCATTGAAGGCTCAGGTTAACCAACTAGAGACACTCAATCGGTAATACAAGCTCCAACTTTCTATCCTCA
Source organism: Lolium rigidum (assembly GCF_022539505.1). Classification (NCBI taxonomy): domain Eukaryota; kingdom Viridiplantae; phylum Streptophyta; class Magnoliopsida; order Poales; family Poaceae; genus Lolium; species Lolium rigidum. The sequence goes on along the minus strand of NC_061511.1, from coordinate 71,492,801 downwards.
CTTCAACAAACAAGTCTCTCGTGGATGATCTTCACCATGTTGCCAATGCCATCACTCCGCCCTAGAAGACTTTGCCACGGTATGAGTATGCTGCCTAGAGAAAAGCAGCCAGCTTCTTTTTGTCTTGTTTTTTCCACACAAAACAACCATATACATATATGTATCTATTCTCTGCACCACTTCATCAAACATTAGTGTATCACATATATTGACATCTAACATTCAAAACATAAACCGAGAGATGTTCTTTCAATCTCCCCTTTTTTGGTGTTTGATGACAATATACGGATTTGCAAAAAATCACTAGAGAGAACCAATATGTTGGCAAAATATAGAGGCACTCCCCCTACATGTGTACATACAAGTAATTTCCATTTGAATACAAATGCACAACACATAGGTGCGAGGTGCCTCAACACAAGATATCCAACATGAGCTGAAAATAAGAGACATAGGCATATATAAAGTTGAGACAAGGTGATAGAGATCATACCCATATGGAGATATATAATGCCGGATATATAAAATAACACACCATATCATAAACCTTGGTCTCAACATATAGAATTCCGAAATCCTTAACACAATGTCTCACAACCACACATAACATAGTTTTGAACGAACAAACCAAGCCAAATAGTTCAAATAAATGACATAAAAGAGGACACAAGCGATAAAGGAATGGTAAATGCATATGCTTGTGCCCTACCCGTGCAAATCCCGTGGAGAAGACCTAAATAGAACACTTCTCCCCCTTTGGCATCGAGACACCAAAAAGGGGAAAAGCGCGATGCTACACGCCCCATGGAGATCACTCGGAGTCCGTCTCGGAGAAATACTCATTTTAACTGTCAGCAGCTGGAGGAGAGTCGTGAGCGATGCTGGCCCTCTGAATACTCTGCTCAAGATCAGTCCATGGAACCTGGGAAGAGAGCCACCCACTGTAGGAGGGGTGAACTGGAGGCTGAGGCGGAGGTCTTTGCTCACCACTGAGCCTGTGAAGAATGACCGCATGAGTATGCTGAATCTCTGAGGGCTGACGGTTGGCCTCAAAGTTCTCCTTGTGAATTTCAATGTTCATGCATAGAAAATTGCGCTGAAACCAACTGAGCTTCCTCACATGCTTCTGAATCACAGGGGTAGCAACAGGGCGACCGGGTGCAAAGCCACTAGAGCGGGCATCTCCCATGAAAGAGCCAGAGGCAGGTGGAGCGCGGGGACCAAGCTTCTTCTTATATGCCTTCTTGAAAGTGTGTGTCGAGGGTACTCCTCAGCAATGCCCTCCGTTTGGGGCTTAGGGTTGATGGAATCCTGTAGACTGACACGAGACATCGGTTAACAGACAAGCGGGGAGAGCGATTTACCCAGGTTCGGGGCCCTCGATGAGGTAAATCCCTTACGTCCTGCCTGTCTGATCTTGATTATGAAAATATCGGGTTACAATGGGGTGCCGAAGGTTTCGGCTGTGATCTCGTCGAGAGGCTAAGTGCTACAGGGACCTAGCTCTGGACTTATGGTGGCTAAAGTTGCTAAGATTGATTGTGTCCCCCGGCAACCCCTCTCCTGGCCCTTGTATAGGGGGCCATGTCTCAAGAGATCTGTCCGGGTACGACTAGGTTACAGAAGACCCTAGTTCTAAACTTTCCTTGTTCGATTCGCCTCTTCGTCTTGTTCTTCAAGGAATCTTCTTCGGCACCGACGTAGTGGCCCACCTTGCCATCGGGTGTCTTCATGGGCCTCCAGTTGGGCCATACAGGATAGGGCAATAACAAGTACCCGAAGGGTAATGCCCACGTCAGTAGCGCCCGAGTGTCTAGCCGAAGATATTTCGAGTAGAGACTAAAGCATGCCTCCACCGAATGTTCTTCTCTCTTGATAATTCTTGTCTATCTTGTAAGAGCATCATCTTCTTCTATCGGGTGCGCGTCCAGCGCTCCCGATGGGAGTAGCCCCCCGAGTCTAGGTACGGATGCTTGCAATCCGTGCGTAGACTCAAGTTGTGCCACTCGAATGTGTTCTTCTGCCGAAGTTTTCTGTAGATCTTCATAGGTCATCCGTTACATTTGTATCGGGGCTTGTATTTTTTCAGTAAGGTTTAATGCGTAAAGGATATTGAGTAACGTGCCCAGCTTTGATGGTTAACTGCCGATTGGCAAAACAACGTTATCCTACACAGAATCAAGTCCCCGGGCATGATCTTGGAGTCCAAAAAAGTTTGTCGGGTGCGCGTCCAGCGCTCCCGATGGGAGTAGCCCCCAAGTCTGGGCACGGGCGCTTGTGACCGGGTGCAGACTCGAGCCGAACATTCCATCCTTTTCTTCAGATATTTCTTCACGCCCTTCTTCATAGGAAGGTCTTCGAATCCAAGTTTATCGGGTGCGCGTCCAGCGCTCCCAATGGGAGTAGCCCCCGAGTCTAGGTACGGATGCTTGCAATCCGTGCGTAGACTCAAGTTGACCACCCGATGGTTTTGGTTTTTCTTCGGATACCTCAAGCGAGCTTCGCGGCGTCATTGATGACATAATCACTGCTGTGGTTTGATTGACAAGACATGACCTGACGGGCCCACCCTACTTCTGCGCGGGTAGTTTTTAGGAAATGACCAGTGCTTGCGCATTGACCGAGGCGCCTCCTTGATTTCCGCACATCATGGGAATAATGGGTCGCCGGTTCCGTTTTCTTTAGAGAGACACGTGTACGACTGGATGTTATCCACCTCCCACGATGGCTCGGGAGTTATGGCCACGATTTCCCATCAGCTCATGCTATAAATAAGGGGCCATCTCACTATTTTTACTTTTTACACTCCCACACTGCTCATCTTCTTCCCCAACCTCTTCTTTCACCTCCGTTCCCTCTCTCAAGAGCTCCGGACGCCATGGGCAAGAAGAAGAGTCCCAGTGCATCAGGCACAACCAAGGGTCAGTCGTGATTGGGGCGCCTCCACCATTTCCAACCGTGAGGTGAACAAGCTGCGCACTCTCGGCCTCATCTCTTCATCTGAAATTGACATTCGTCTTCCAGGTCCATCCTCTCGCCCAAAGCCTCCCAAGGGCTTCACTGTTATGTTCGTCGCCTTCCTGTTTCGTGGGCTCTCTCTTCCTGCCCACGAATTTCTTCGTTCCCTTTTGTTTTTCTATGGGATCCAGCTCTGGCAGCTGACCCCAAATTCCATTCTTCATCTCTCCATTTTCATCACTGTTTGTGAGGCTTTCCTCGGCATCGATCCCCACTGGGGTCTATGGAGGAAAATCTTCTATGTCAAGCGCCACAATGACAACAATGGCCCTCCTGTTGTTGGTGGCGTTGGCTTTGTTGTTAGAAAAGAGGTTGATTACTTCAACTTCCCGATGAAAGAATCCGTCCAGGGTTGGCGCCATAAATGGTTCTACCTGCGAGACACCCCAGTACCTGGGCGGCGCTCCAGCCTTCCTCCATTCCACGACGTCCTGGTGGCTCAGCCGAAGAAATCTTGGCGAAACACCTTGTCTCCCGAAGAAAGCGCCATAGCTGATGAGGTGTTTGAACAGGTCGTAGACCTAAAGAACACAGGAGGCTTAATGATGTGCGGCACTGAGGTAGTCTCAGTGTTCCTAAAACGTCGGGTGCAGCCACTGATGTCCCGGCCCCACCAGCTGTGGATGTACATTGGGAAGGATGACAAGTCGAGAGTCAGCTCTGCCGACCTGTCAGATGACGACCTTCGCGATGAAGTGCGGCGTCTTACTTGCTTCAGCATGAAGGACAATATTGTTCTGACTTCGGCCCGCTCTCCATAAGATTTCAAACATCTTCCGACTGAGGTAACCTTTACTGCATTTGCTTCGATTACTATTATTGTGCTGTTCTTCAATCTTCCACTAATTTCTAACCTGTCGACAGGCTTCCACCGTGGCTCAATGTTATCCTCCCACACCCAAAAGTGGTGTAGAACTAGAGGATGACGATGATGACTCCGAGGGAACCGAGGATGCTCAGCATGTTCTTGAGGACAGCCACGTCCAGGAGGACGAAGCCCCCGAGGACGATGTTCTCACCAGGAGCAGGCGGTGCAAGAGGATAAATGAGGACCTGATCACAACGGCTGAATCGAGTCCTAGCAGACAAGATGATGATGCCGACGAAACTGCATCGCCTCCCCCTACTGCGAAAAGTTCGACAGGCTTTTTTGCTGTCGAGGATGACTTAGACCTGTGGGTATCTATTTTTCTCTTTGTAACTAGCTTTCTTTATTCTGCATGATGAACGTCCTTGCTTTTCAAGAAGCTCTGACGACGACGATGATGTTCCTCTCGCAAAGAGGGCTAAGTTATTCTCCGGGAAATCCGAGTCAGCCAAGGAATCAAATCCTTTGCCTGCCGAACCGACGCCGCCCTCAAGGACGGTCGTGGTGAAGATTCCGGTGTCGAAGGTCATTCCTTCTGGCAACGCCCCTGTTCCACCAGCTGCCCGCGACCATGTGAGCGATTTATTTAACTTGGCTTTCTTCTTTTACGGTGGATTTCCATATTTGACTGAGGTTTCTTGACCTTTGCCTTGCAGCCGATTTATGCCACAGTTGACGCTGTGGCAGATTTTACTGATCAATTCACTCGTCTGGAATCTGAAAATGCTCATCTTCGAAAGACCATCAAGACTTCGGCTGACCAGGTGCTGGAGGCTAACAAGCTCGCAGCCGATGCTCAAAATGAAAACATCTCGCTGAAAGATGAACTGAAGAAGCTGAAGCAGAAGATGAAGGATGAGCAGGATGCTAGACGCGAGGCTGCAATCGCAGCCGATGAAAAAGAAGGCGTCCTCCGTGAATCCATTGCAAACTTGTTGAGTAAGTTCCTCCGTGCATGTTATTTTTCCAGTATATTCCTCCAGGTTGCTTATCTATTTTCTTCCAGGTGCTGCCGATATGACCATCAATCGGGCCCGCAAGCTTCGGGGAGATTCCATGTCTGACGCCCTGTCACTCGCTACTGAGTCCAACATCCAAGTTCTTGGACTTTTGCAAAAAACCAAGGGAGCATTGTCGAGGTTATTCTCGATGATATTCCCGAAGATGAAGCAGGACAAGACTCTTGGCGAGATGGCAGATGCTTTCTTCGTCGACCCTTCTGAGCCTGTAGATGTACTTAAGCGTCGTTCCCGTTTGTTTGGGGTGGTTCTTACTTTTTAGCTACTAATGGGTCATGGGCTAGGCTCTGAGCTAGAAAAGTTCTCTAAGGCATTGCCAGTAGATGACAACAATTGCCTAGTCAATCTTGAGCCCTTCAAACAATCGGAAGTGACATGTGCTAATCAGCTCCTCAAGCTAGTTGATGAGGCGAAGACCAAAACTGCGCCTGAAGCTGCCCCTGGCTCTCATCATCAGCTTTTCCTTGAATGAATTCTTGCTATGTCGCTATAATTAAGGCCTGATACAGTTTAACCTAGTCCTGCTTTATTCTGGCTATGTTGCCAATGCCAACAATCTTTTGGATGTAATATATACGCTGCAACGCTCACGATGGGAGTTTTTTATTAATGATGTTCTGAACTGAGAATTGTGCTGCAGATTCCTTCGTCTTCTTCTCATGCCGATCCTTCTTTAAATTCTTCGGCTAATGATGAATCCGATCTTGTTCATCGTTTACGTGATCAAATATCCCGATTAAACAAAGACATAACCACCCTTCACGCAATGGCAGCGTTGGTGAAAATAAAGAGTGAGATTGCTACTGCAATCGAACAACACGCTCTTGATCGTCTCCGTGTTGCTACTGAAAGCTTGAGCTGTAAGTGTCCATCCATCCGTCGATTTTTACCGAAGCTTGAATATTTCTTAACTGATTTTTGCTTTTCAACAGTCGTAGCTTCCGATGAATCAGAGGAAAACAAAAGGATCCATGAAAAGATCGAAGCGATGACCGATGTTGCTCACCCGAAGCATGAATTGTGGTCCCATCGACTGAAGGCTGTTGTCGTGGCCAAATTTGAACATCGAGCAGAGAAGGTGCACTATTACTTTGACAAGTTCCATGCTCATCTCTTGATGGTCTGGAGAACCTTGTTTCCTTTAGACCAAGCGCCCGAGACTTTATCTGCTCTATTTACCCGATTCAAGACTCCAGAAAGGATTCGACTGTTGGTGCGGAAGGAACTCCTGGCCGGCGCCGAACTAGCTTTTGCTTCAGTTTTAGCATGTCACCCAACCTTAAATTTGGAGGCCATAGCAAATACCAGCAGGAGTTTAGACCAATATTATGAAATTGCTAGAAATCCCGCATATATCGTCATCTCTCGGATGGAAACAGGCATCGAGAGGGATCTGAAGGCCCGAGAAGACCAAGGAGACCTGCCATGAAATTGTGCATATATATGTATTGTAATGACCTCGTACTTACAAGGGATAATTTCATATGTAACTTAATGCATGTTTTATGCATTATGTACTTTTGGTGAATTTGCTAATTCGATTAATAATTTCTTGTCGAGGGCGGCTGAGTGATCAAGTCAGCCTGGTCACCCGACGACTCCGTTGAATTTGCAAGTGTATTGCGGAGCCGATGCGTAAGTTATGTAAGAGCGACACCCGTCGAATAATTGAGGGATTTAGGTGCTTGGCTTCGTCACACGGTGCACCGGTTTGAGCCTTGTTTGTGATAGTACGTCCATCGACTGCAGCGCTCGCGTATTTTCTCGAGGCTTGGATGGGTTGTTGCGTATCATTAACCGTAGCTCCCGATGGAAGTATTTAATTAATGATACTGTATGAACGTGTTTTTGGCCAGCGCTCCCGGTGGGAGTAAGAGCCAATGACGAAGGCCCCAAACAATTTGTTCGGATAATGAGGCCTGGAACAATAAAGGTAGAAAACCCGATCAGAAATTTTATTCATAATGTAAGACAAGCTTAGGAGCTGCCAAATAACATCTTAACTGCATCGCAGTGGTTCGACCTCAAATCCTCCATCCATGATTACCTTGCTCATGTTGTACCCTCCGATCTATGCTTCAAGGACCAGGGCAGCGTGGCCAGGCCTTGGAACGGCCTTCGGGTGATCTGCCTTGATAAAATATATGCTTTGGTCTGACCAGTCGATGTATTCGGGTGTGTCGACCATAGCAACTTTTTCGTACTTTACTTCCCGTGAAAACTTCTTGACTTCTCTCTTTGAAAAACTGGTTTTATGGATCATGCTGACATGTCGGCGAGATTTTGGAAACACCTCGGTTGGTTCGTACTTGTCTCCTCCTGCTGGTACGTATGACTCTGGTATATATGGTTCTGGCGGATAACTGTAGGATGCCGCTCTTCTCTCCATTGAGTGAACTCTTGCCGCGGATTCAGCCCAAAGATCGTCGCAGAACTGCCAAATTTCGAGGAACTGCTGACAATTTCTGAGCAGATGACTGGATTTTACAAGGCTATCCTTTGGGTCGATGTAAGAATGTAGACAACACGGTGCTTCAAGTTGCTCCGTGGCCGACAGGTAAGGTGTGCGAAGACGATTCTTGCTCGGCTGCGTGCTGTGGCATCCTCGTTCATACTGTCGGGGGCGAGTCGCGATTTGCTCTTCCTCTTCACGACGTGAGTCCCTTCGTCTTTTCCTTTGCTCCTCTACGGCGTCGAAGCTGCTTCGGCTGCCCTCTCCCGCACTCCTGGATAGGACTGCCAAGGCCGCTGCTGGCGTGATATCTTCTGGAACCGAAGTTCTTGGGCTTGATGTGTTTGAACTAGGGAGCCGAAGGAACCCTCTGGAATCGATGATGAAGTGAACGCCACCGAAAGTAGTATCCATGTTGCCGCACGATTCTGCGGAGATCGGATGCGACGCCTCGGGATGCGGTACGAACTCGAAGGATCCACAGTGAACTGAGTCTCTCAGATCTGACGGCGTTGGTGACTCCAGCACGAACGCTGTAGATGTGACCGGTACTGCCGATGACCTGCCTTGTGCCGACAAGCTTCCCACAGATGGCGCCAATTGTCGAGGGTACTCCTCGGCAATGCCCTCCGTTTGGGGCTTAGGGTTGATGGAATCCTGTAGGCTGACACGAGACATCGGTTAACAGACAAGCGGGGAGAGCGATTTACCCAGGTTCGGGGCCCTCGATGAGGTAAAACCCTTACGTCATGTCTGTCTGATCTTGATTATGAAAATATCGGGTTACAATGGGGTGCCGAAGGTTTCGGCTGTGATCTCGTCGAGAGGCTAAGTGCTACAGGGACCTAGCTCTAGACTTATGATGGCTAAAGTTGCTAAGATTGATTGTGTCCCCCTGCAGCCCCTCTCCTGGCCCTTACATAGGGGGCCAGGTCTCAAGAGATCTGTCCGGGTACGACTAGGTTACAAAAGACCCTAGTTCTAAACTTTCCTTGTTCGATTCGCCTCTTCGTCTTGTTCTTCAAGGAATCTTCTTCGGCACCGACGTTGTGACCCACCTTGCCATCGGGTGTCTTCATGGGCCTCCAGTTGGGCCGTACAGGATAGGGCAATAACAAGTACCCGAAGGGTAATGCCCACATCAGTGTGACTCTCAGTAGGGAACCGACTCAAGTCTTCGGTAGGTGCAGAGTTGTTGATGAGAAGCTGAATGTATGGAGCATAAGGCATAGTGGTCCGGGAAACCATGGCATCATGAATCTCATGAAAGATATAGTCCATGATATCAAGAGTGAAATCTGATTCCTCATCACCATCCTGAGCACAGTCATAGGCAAGATGCATAAGGTCCACTAGAGGTCCACGGAGAGCATCATTGTTCCCGCCACTTGGAGCAATGGTGGCTCTAAAGAAGCGGAGCAGCTGACCATAGATAGGTAGAAGCCCCCTGGTAGTCCCAATAGCTCCAGACTCGTCATATAGATTATATAGCACATTCTTGTCAGTCTTCTGAGGGCCATGGAGGCGGCGACCACCTTCAGCGGAAAGACCAAGAACCGCAACAAACCGGCGAAAAGTAGCCTCACATGAAGAGGAGCCTGACATCCACTGAATAGTGCGCTCTTCATCCTTCTTGAATGCCAGAGTAGCAAAGAATTGCTTGATCAAATCAGGACTGTAGTCACACTGTACCTTCATAAGCTCCTGCAAGCCCATCCTTCCGGTGACCCAAATGGCACCCTCAAAGTGATTGTTCACAGCCAGAAGCTCCACATCAATGGCTTGCATAGGTCTCACCTTCTTCATAGGTTCATAGATATCCTTGAAGATGTAACTCTGCTCCATGCACCAGAAGCGCTTGTCCTCAATATCAAAGTCCCTCTGAACATCCTCATACCAGTTCTTCTGTCTGATAGCAGCATATGAGATGATATCCATAGACTTGTAGTTCTCCCTTGTTTCCTTGCCTTTCCGCCTTAGAGTGGCGAACTTCCGAGGAGCGTTCTGTGCAAGCTCATCACTTGACCTTTCAGTCCGAGAGCGCCTCCGAGTGCCACTACCTGTGATAGACAAAGACGGATAGCAAAGAGAAGAGAATGCTCATAAGTCATGTATTGATACAGTAGTGTACTCTAGAAACATACTGTGAGTCGGTAAAAGTTTAGACAAGATAGATTGAATCAAAACTGCAGCAGCAACATACCTCCAGGCCGGATAACCCGGTGTCCCCGAGGGGCGGATAATCCGGCCGGGCCGGATAATCCGGCTATCGCGGGGATTTCTACGAATCTGCAGAAATCCCAAGCAAAACCTTGTCTAAAACCAGATCGGCCTCATAGCATGCAAATGGAGTATACTACACACGATTTGGAACGACTAGACAACATCCCCATCAAGAAAATAGCACATATAATTCACAACACCTAGGGTTAGGGATTGTGAGCCATACCCTCTTCCATTGGAGGAGCCGCTTGGAGGGGATGAAAGCTAGGGAGGAGGAGCACCCGATCCACCCAAAAACTCCGAGAGGGAGCGGACGGGGCGGCTCCGGCGAGGAGGAGGAGCTCCGGCGAGTTGAGGACGGAGAGAGAGAGAGAGAGGCGCGTGGGGGAACACGTTCTGGAACCGTTCACCCCGCGGCCTCCTCTCAAATCCCATCGAAACCTGCCCAGGCCGGATAATCCGACCCTAAGTAAGGGCGGATAATCCGGCCAGGCCGGATTTTCCGGGGTGCCCAAAGGCCGGATTATCCGGTTTTCTGGAAAATTCCAGAACACCGGAAATCCTGCCTATCTTTTGTTGGTTATTTGCTTATGCCCATATGTGATGCAATAAGATATCACATCACATATAAGATGCAAATTGACCAATAAGATGGGACAACTGAGATCATCCAACCGAAACTCCTCAAACTCCAAGTTTTTACCAAAACATGACATAGGAGCAAGATGGAAATGGCTTATAGATGAGTGTAGGCTTGGGTTTAGAACGCTCGAACTGTTAATGGTACATGATCACTCAAGTTTGCAAGATACTAGCAAATAAGGCCAAACTAGAGTGATTTCCCATAAGAACAAGTAGGTGTCAAATAAAAACATTTAAGATCCAAATAACCTCAACTCTTCACAAAGAAGAGTGTGGTGGCCTAAGCCACCATATATGAGTGTTATGGCATGGCACCGCGAAGATATATCTTGGGCCCAAAACCACTACTCATCATTGAAGCTCACATATCAACATATGATATAAAGAGAATGATATCTTAATGTTGGCATTATGTGGGGAGAGATAGCTCAATAGTTTAAATCGCACTCCCCCTATTTCCATGCCCACATCTAAACCAAATAAAGTTTTGAGACAAAGGTGTGTTTGCAAGATGGTCATGCTATACTCCTTGAATCAATGATATTTAGCTCATTCCTCAAATAGCAAAACCTTGCTTCATCAAGAGGCTTCGTGAATATATCGGCAAGTTGATCTTTGGTAGGAACATAGCATAGCTCAATATCACCACGGGCAACATGATCCCTAATAAAATGATTTCGAATCTCAATATGCTTCGTTCTTAAATGTTGCACCGGATTATAAGCAATCTTGATGGGACTTTCATTGTCACATAAAAGAGGAACTTTGTCACAAGTGACACCGTATTCCTTTAAAGTTTGCCTCATACATAACAATTGACTGCATCCACTTGCGGCGGTAACATATTCGGCTTCGGCGGTGGAGAGAGATATACAATTTTGCTCCTTAGAAGACCAACACACCAAGGACCTACCAAGGAATTGACAAGCCCTGGAGGTTGATTTCCTATCATCCTTGTCACCCGCCCAATCCGCATCGGTCCATTGAGAAAGAAACTTGAGTATTTAGGATACCAAAGACCATATCTTGGGGTATCAACTAAATATCGAAAGATTCTTTTGAGAGCCATCATGTGACTCTCCTTAGGAGAAGCTTGATACCTTGCACACACACCAACACTCAACACTATGTCCGGTCTAGATGCACAAAGGTAAAGCAAGGATCCAATCATGGAGCGATATACCTTTTGATCCACCTCTTTACCATTGGGATCAAGTGCAAGATGACATTTAGTAACCATTGGAGTGGCTACTCCCTTCATCTCCGTCATCTTGAACCTCTTGAGCATGTCTTGGAGATATTTTGCTTGATTGATGAAAGTCCCTTCTCTTAATTGCTTGATCTCAAAACCAAGAAAGAACCTCATCTCTCCCATCATAGACATCTCAAACCTATCGGTCATAAGCTTTGAGAATTCATCATTGAAATCTTTGTTAGTAGAGCCAAAGATAATATCATCAACATATAATTGGCAAACGAAAAGCTCCCCATTGACCCTCTTAGTAAAAAGAGTGGGATCTATTAGCCCAACATCAAATCCACGGTCTATCAATAATTCTTTAAGGTGCTCGTACCAAGCTCTAGGAGCTTGTTTGAGACCATAAAGTGCTTTATCAAGCTTATAGACATGGTTAGGAAAGTTGAGATCCTCAAACCCCGGGGGTTTCTTAACATAAACCTCTTCATGCAAAGGACCATTAAGAAATGCACTTTTCACATCCATTTGTTGTAATTTAAAGTTATGATGTGATGCATAAGCAAGAAGGATACGGATGGACTCAAGGCGAGCCACGGGAGCATAAGTTTCTCCAAAGTCAATTCCTTCAGTTTGAGAGAAATCTTGAGCCACCAATCTTGCCTTGTTCCTCACAACATTTCCAAACTCATCTTGCTTGTTCTTGAAAATCCATTTAGTGCCTATAACATTGCGGCACTCCTTTGGCTTCTCTACTAAAGTCCATACTTTGTTGCGCTTGAAGTTGTTGAGTTCATCGTGCATAGCTTCCAACCAATCCGAATCTTCAAGAGCTTCAAATACTTTCTTGGGTTCCACTAAGGAGATATAAGCATGATGATTGCTAAAGTTAGCCAATTGCCTTCTTGTGGAAACTCTTCCTCTTACATCACTTAGGACCTTATCATGAGTGTGTCCAAGAATTTCCAAGTTCCTATCTATTCTTGCTAGATGATGGGCCTCGATCTCCTCCTTGGTTCTTCTTGGCCTTGGAGGTACCACTTGATCAACTTGATCATTTGGGTCCCCGTCTTGACCTTCAATTTGAGCTTCCTCAATTTCTTGAGAATGCTCCCCTCATGTGCTTGATCTTGGACATTGTTCGGTGAAGAGAAAATATCGAATGGATACTCATCGGAGCCATCATGAATCCTTGATTGATCTTGTCCTTGATCTTGTACATGAGAGGGAGGGTTTTCTTCTTGTTCTTAGGTTGGTGCATCATTAGCTTCAAGAGATGGAGTTTGTTGATGTTGAGAAGATGAGGGCTCCACCGTGGTAGAGCATAGTCCTTCCCGAGACGCCACACCGTGTCCCTTAATGGGGCGAAAAAATCCCACACCCATTCTTACTATGGCATCTTGAGGTATTTCATCACCTTCACAAACATCAACTTGCCCCACTTGGGAGCCATCATTTTCCTCGAACTTCACACTACAATATTCGATGATAATCTCGGAAGATATATCAAAGACTCTATAAGTGTAAGATTCGGCACCGTAACCAACAAATATACCCTCCAAAGCTTTAGGAGCAAATTTAGATAAACGAACTTGATGTAGCCCCGGTCACCGACGTCGCTACACCAAGACCAACAAGTCCCCCAAGTGGACCGATGACACGAGCCCGGGTCAAAGCGCTACATGATAAGGTGAACTCACTCCTCACTACCCTTGATCTTGATACCCCATTGGACGGACTGCTACCTCAGGCCGATATGCTTTGTGTTATCAGATATAAACCTCGAGAGAAGGACGTCGCAGCAGACCCGGAGATGGACAAGGAAGGAGGAGGAGAAGAATGGCCGCCGAAGGACGCCCCTCAGGGCCGGCACTGCCGGCCTCCAGGCACCGGCACTGCCGGCCTGCTCACCCCGGCACTGCCGGCCCCAAGCAACCGGCACTGCCGGCCTACTCGCACCGGCACTACCGGCCTCAGGACACCGGCACTGCCGGCCCCTCCAGCGGTAGACGTGGCCAGCGGCACTGCCGGCCTCGGACCAGCGGCAGCTGCTCGGCCCCACCGGCACTGCCGGCCAATCATCACCGGCACTGCCGGCCAAGCCCCTGTTGACTTCATCTCAACCGTTGATTTCGCATCTATGGACCAGGATAATTTATGTAGTGCCGATTTTACCCCTGTACGAATCTGGACCTATAAGTACCTCACCCCTTCCTCCAGATTAGGGTTAGACTTGTTTTGAACTCAAACCTAACTTTGAGCTTAGTCTCCCTTGGGTATCATCCCTCTGTAATCAAGGCACCTTGGTTGTTGATTTGGAACTTGTTGAGTGAGATTCTAGTACAAGATACTCTCTCTCCCTCACCAAGCTCTTCTTCTCCAATCCCAATCTCTCACCGGGAATTCTGCCGCGTGCCTCTTCCGGGTGATTCTATTGGCGTGGTCCATCGAGCCACGGAGGTAAGCATCGGGTGTATCGGGGTGTGTGTGTGCGTGAGTCTCGGAGTTCCTCGTGTTCATCGCCGTGTTCTTCGTGTTCCTCGCGTTTTCCCATCTTCCCCCTTGGTTTCGAAGTCAATCCGCGAGATCGGGCCACACACGGGGTCTTAGACCTCATCATATGGTATCAAGAGCTCTTGGTTACCGCGGATTTGACCTTCCACCCACCCGATTTCGTCCCTAGAAAATTTTCCAAAAAATCCCCAAAAATAGCCCCAAATTGCCTTTTGACCGATCTGTGATTTGGTTGCGTTTTGAGTGGTTTTGATCCATGGATCTCGTGCCCCTCTGGTTGATCTACGTTTTCCCCACTTTCTAGACCTTAATTCCATCGATTTCTGACGTTTTGGTCGAATTTGGGCCGCTTTTCGCGAAGAACAGCTCGAGCTGTTCGTCAGGGACCGGCACTGCCGCCCCCATCAGGCCGGCACTGCCGCCCAGGCCGGCACTGCCGCCGCATCCAGGCCGGCACTGCCGCCCAGGCCGGCACTGCCGCCCGATTCAGGCCGGCACTGCCGCCAGAGACCAGCCAAGCCCACCAGCCACTTTTCGACCACGTCTTAACCTTTGTGTTTGCTTGTTCTGGTTTGAGTGCCTTGTGTGTAAATCTAACCCGCAGCTACGACGCAAGCGACGACACTCTCGGCACCCCGACTTGCAAACGTACTCTTGATCCTTCCACCATATTGCAAGTTGTGTGATCATCACCGCCTACGACACATCGAGGTATAACTTGCAACTCTTCACTCCTTTTGCGATCCAACCTTCCCGAGCATTGCTTGTTTAGTGTTGCGAGACATTGCACGTGGCCCCGCATTGTGAGGTGTGTGTGTCGCGTTGAGTAAAGCATCCAAGCAAACACTCGTGTGGCAAGATAGCAAAAGCGAGGCTAACGCTAACATAGTGTGTGAAAAAGCCCCAAAAACACAAAAAGAGTGCGAGTAGCACCATACATCCATACGCCCATACATACAAAGTGTCCACGTGCCACCAAAGATACAAACGAGTGCAAGTGCCAACATATACAAGAGAGAAAAAGCTTTTAAGCAAAGAGAGATAGGAGAAGAGAGGCCGCGTGTGAATCTTGTTGTCTCTTCCTTTGCAACCAAAGCTTTGGCTCTCCTTGTGTTAGTGTGACACCGAGCACTTATACATACACTTTTCCGCTCACTTTTGGTTGCACTAACCCCGCTTATCTCGTGTGTGTGTTCCACAACTTTTCCGTGTTTTCGTGATCACCATTTGGACACTTAATTTTTGGAACTCACCCACTTTTAACAACATACTCGATTTTGGATTTGTCTTTTGGCTTTCCACAACACTCGCCTAACACCATATTTGCTAGCTTTTGCGTGTGGTTTTGCGTGTGTTCCCGATACACTTGATCTTGCTTTCGGTTTGGTGGATTGCCTCAATACTATCTTACCTTGGTAAGAGTGCGAGGTAGTCTCCTTCCACTAACATACACAACATAGTTCTTGTCTTTCCATCATGGATAGGAACGGAGATACCAATAGGGATGAAGAGATCCTTCGCAACACCGAGAGGTTGGCTACTCAACACAACCTATGGACGCAACGACAAGAGTTCAAGGAGCAACTCTTCCTCTTCGAGACGCGCATCGATGAGCAATACAATGAAGTGGCTCACAACTTCTCCACCGTGAACCACGACTTGGCCCTTCTTCGTGAAGCTACGGACAACTTGAATGGCCAAATGGCGGCCAATGATGCCAACATGGAGCGGCGCATGGATAGCCTCGAGCGCGCCATCACCAACTTGGGCCGCCATCGTCGACACCGCTCTACTTCCTCTTCATCAAGCTCTTCCTCAAGGCATGAAGACCATTACTCTCATGGTGGCATTTCGTCCCCAAGCTCTTCTTCAAGGCATGAAGACCATCATCGACCTCATCGCTCACATGCTCGTCATGAAGACTCCCGCTCCAACTCTAGGCGTGGAGAAATACATCGCCATGCTCGTCCACATGAGCGTCCTCCACAAGCTCAAGACCTTCAACAAGATCGTCACCACGTGGATCGCCACGCTCACCATGGGCGTGATGGTCATCCACAAGACCAAGAACCTCAAGATCCACCTCGGCGAGATCTTCGTCGCCACCCTCACCATGATCAACGTGGACGAGGAGAACTTCACCATGATCAAGATGAGAGACCCAACATTGAGCATCGTCCTCAACCGCGACAAGATCTTCAACCACATCCTCACCGTGAACCAAGTGAAGCAAGTGTTCAACCCCACCACCAACCCAATGCTATGGTTGGCCGTAGAAGACCTCCTATTCCACCTCTAGCCGCAAGAGTTGACGGCGCCCCTCCTCGTAGAAGAAACTTGGAGGATGAAGAGAACATGTATGGCAAGCTCAAGTTCAACATGCCCAAGTTCAAAGGTGAAGACGACGCCGAAGCTTACCTCTCATGGGCACTCAAGGTGGACAAGATCTTCCGCATCCACAACTACTCCGGTGCCAAGAAGGTGGCTATGGCGTCTCTCGAGTTTGAAGACTACGCCAACACTTGGTGGGAGCAAGTCCTCACTCTTCGAGAAGAAAAGGGTGAACATCCTATTGACACTTGGGAAGATATGAAGAAGGAGATGCATGCTCGCTTTGTCCCAAAGCACTACATGAAAGACCTCTTCAACAAGCTCCAAAAGTTGAAGCAAGGCACCCAAACCGTTGAGGAGTTCTACAAGGAGATGGAGCTCACTATGATGCGAGCCAACATCCAAGAATCCGAGGAGCAAACCATTGCTCGCTTCTTCAATGGCCTTACTTATCCCATCAAGAGGATTGTCGAGTTCCAACCTTACTCCAACATGGTTGAGCTAGTCCACCAAGCATCGAAGGCCGAGCGCCAAGTGATTGAGGACATCAAGTACTCCAAGGCCAAGTCCTATTTCTCCTCCAAGCTCGCTACATCGACCCCTCCTACTTCATCAACTCCTTATGCTACAAGTGCCAAGGCCGAAGCCTCCTCTACACCTTCCAAGAAACCGACTATCCAAAGTCGCATGAAGCAAACGGTCTCCTCCACCGCCTCCTCTAAGGCGTCCACGGGACCCTCTAGTGTCACTTGCTTCAAGTGTGGCACCCAAGGTCACAAATCGTTTGAGTGCAAGAACACCAAGGTCATGATCACTATGGAGAATGGTGACATCGAGACTCTTGATGAGGATGAATATGAAGCCCTTGTGCAAGCCGCCGTGGCAAGTGAAGAAGCTTATGAGCAAGAAAGTGGAGAAGATCCTCTCTTATGTGAACATGACCCAAGTCCCTCACTTGTGGTCACAAGGGTGCTAACCACACAACCTCATGATATGGAAGAACAACGGTGCAACATCTTCCAAACCCGTGCCGGAATTGGTGGCAAGTCTATCAAGGTCATCATCGATGGTGGAAGTTGCCATAACCTTGCGAGCACCGAGTTGTGTGAGAAGCTCCACCTCACTCTCCGCAAGCATCCTCACCCCTACCATATCCAATGGTTGAGTGACAAGGGCAACGTCAAGATACAACATACCGTCACCGTCAACTTCAAGATCGGCCCTTATGAGGACACCATCGAGTGTGACGTGGTACCCATGACGGTGTGCCACATGTTGCTTGGCCGCCCTTGGCAATATGACAAGAAGGCTATACATGATGGACTCTCCAACACATACACCTTCAAGGTCAACGACAAGAAGTTCGAGTTGCGCCCGATGACTCCTAGCCAAATCATCGCGGACAATGCGAAGGCTTTAGCGAGGGCACAAATCCACACCCACCATAGCGAGATGAGAGGTGAGGGAGCGACCCACCACAAAGAGAGTGAGCGCCACAAGCCATATATGAGTGAGTCCAAGAGTGTCCTTCTAGCCACCAAGAGTGAGTGGAGAGAGCTCCAAGAGAACCCATCCACCATATTGCACTATGTGCTCATATGCAAGGGACCCGCGTCGGAGACTAACGACTTAACCAACATTCCTCCGTCTTTGTTGTCTCTTTTGCAGGAATTTCAAGACGTCTTCCCCGACGAGCTACCTCATGGACTACCACCACTCCGCGGCATAGAACACCGCATCGACCTCATACCCGGCGCTCCGCTCCCAAACCGTGCCGCCTACCGCACCAACCCCGAAGAGACCAAGGAGATCAACCGTCAAATTCAAGATCTCCTCGCCAAAGGGTA
Source organism: Lolium rigidum (assembly GCF_022539505.1). Classification (NCBI taxonomy): domain Eukaryota; kingdom Viridiplantae; phylum Streptophyta; class Magnoliopsida; order Poales; family Poaceae; genus Lolium; species Lolium rigidum. Next base: position 71,474,692 of record NC_061511.1, on the reverse strand, counting down.
TGTCCGTGAAAGCCTTAGCCCTTGTGCGGTTCCCGTGATCCTTGTGCCTAAACCGGATGAGACGCAACGGATGTGTATGGATTGTCGCCCCATCAATGCCATTACCGTCCGTTACCGCCATCCCATTCCGCGTTTAGATGACATGCTAGATGAACTTAGTGGTGCCACGATTTTCTCTAAAGTCGATTTGCGTAGTGGTTACCATCAAATCCGCATGGCTATTGGTGATGAATGGAAAACGGCATTCAAGACCAAACTTGGTCTCTATGAATGGCTCGTTATGCCTTTCGGTCTTTCCAATGCACCATCTACTTTCATGCGCCTCATGAATCACATCTTGCGTCCTCTCATTGGCAAGAGCGTGGTTGTCTACTTCGATGATATTCTTATTTATAGCAAAAACCTCGAGGACCATGTGCAACATGTGAGAGAAGTCTTGTGCATCTTACGCCATGAAAAGCTTTATGCTAACCTCCCCAAATGCACATTTGCTCAAAACAAATTGGTTTTTCTTGGTTTTGTGGTTTCCGCTAATGGGATTGAAGTTGATTCTTCCAAGGTGGAGGCCATCCATAATTGGCCTACCCCTACAAATGTTGGCCAAGTCCGAAGCTTCCATGGACTTGCCGGGTTTTATCGCCGCTTTGTGAAAGACTTTAGCACCATCGCTTGCCCTTTGAATGAGCTTACCAAGAAGAATGTTCCGTTTGTTTGGGGCAAGGCCCAACAAAATGCTTTTGATGAGTTGAAGAAACGCCTTACCGAAGCTCCACTTCTTGTTCTTCCAAATTTTGCCAAAACTTTTGAGATTGAGTGTGATGCAAGTGGGCTTGGTATTGGTGGTGTTCTTATGCAAGAGGGCAAACCCGTGGCATACTATAGTGAGAAGTTAGATGGCGCACGCCTCAACTATCCTATATATGACAAGGAGCTCTACGCTTTGGTTCGTGTTCTTGAAGTTTGGCAACACTATCTTTGGCCAAAAGAGTTTATCATTCATTCCGACCATGAGTCATTGAAATATTTGAAAAGCCAACACAACTTGAACAAACGACATGCAAAATGGGTCGAGTTCATTGAGTCCTTCCCATATGTGATAAAATACAAGAAGGGCAAGGACAATGTTGTGGCGGATGCTCTTTCCCGCAAAAACACCCTTTTGCTAACTCGTTTGGATTTTCATGTTTTGGGACTTGAAGAGATCAAAGAACTCTATCCTTCCGATTCTTTCTTTGCTCCCATTTTTGAGAAGTGCTCCGTTGAGCGAGGAGTGGATGATTTCTATTTGCATGATGGCTATTTGTTCAAAGCCAACAAGATTTGCATTCCCGCGTCTTCGCTTCGAAAATTGCTTTTGCAAGAGTCTCATGGAGGAGGTCTTATGGGCCACTTTGGCCGTGACAAGACATATGCCATGCTCTCAACCCACTACTATTGGCCAAAGATGAAGCGAGATGTGGAGCGCCTTTGCCGTCGGTGCACAACATGCTTACAAGCTAAGTCTACCTCCAACCCTTATGGTCTTTACATGCCATTGCCTATTCCTTATGCACCATGGACCGATATTAGCATGGATTTCGTTCTAGGCTTGCCTCGCACTAAGCATGGTCATGATTCCATATTTGTTGTAGTGGATAGATTCTCTAAGATGGCTCATTTCATACCTTGCCATAAGAGCGACGATGCTTCACACATTGCTTCATTGTTTTTCAGGGAAATCGTTCGCCTACATGGAGTACCGCAAAGCATTGTGTCGGATCGAGACGTCAAGTTCATGAGTTATCTTTGGAAGTCGATCATGGCGAAGTTTGGAGTCAAGCTCTTGTTCTCATCATCATCGCACCCGCAAACGGACGGCCAAACGGAAGTGGTCAATCGAAGCCTCTCCACCCTCCTACGGGTCCTCGTGAAGAAAAACTTGAGGTCATGGGAGGAGTGCCTTCCCCACGCCGAGTTCGCCTACAACCGCGCCAAGCACAAGACTACATCAAGGAGCCCCTTCATGGTCGTCTATGGCTTCGAACCTTACACGGCACTCGACATACTTCCGCTTCCTCTCCACGAGCGCATCAACATGGACTTCGACAAGCGCGCCGCCGCCGTCAAGAAACTACATGAAGAGACAAGGGCAACCATACAAGAACATGTTCTTCGTCAAGCCAACCGCATCAACGCCAAGAAGAAGGCAAGGATATTCGAAGAAGGAGACCTCGTTTGGATCCACCTCCGGAAGGAAAGGTTCCCTCATGAGCGCAACTCCAAGCTCAAGCCAAGAGGAGATGGCCCCTTCAAGGTCCTCAAGCGCATCAACGACAACGCTTACGTCATCGACATACCAACATCCAAGTACTTGGTGAGCAACACGTTCAACGTCTCGGACTTGTCACCCTATCATGGAGATGAGGAGGTGCAAGAGTCGAGGACGACTCTTTCCCAAGGGGGGGGGAGATGATGTAGCCCCGGTCACCGACGTCGCTACACCAAGACCAACAAGTCCCCCAAGTAGACCGATGACACGAGCCCGGGTCAAAGCGCTACATGATAAGGTGAACTCACTCCTCACTACCCTTGATCTTGATACCCCATTGGACGGACTGCTACCTCAGGCCGATATGCTTTGTGTTATCAGATATAAACCTCGAGAGAAGGACGTCGCGAGCGGACCCGGAGATGGACAAGGAAGGAGGAGGAGAAGAATGGCCGCCGAAGGACGCCCCTCGGGGCCGGCAGCTGCCGGCCTCCGGAGCACCGGCATCGCTGCCGGCCTGCTCACCCCGGCACTGCCGGCCCCAAGCAACCGGCACTGCCGGCCTACTCGCACCGGCACTGCCGGCCTCAGGACACCGGCACTGCCGGCCCCTCCAGCGGTAGACGTGGCCAGCGGCACTGCCGGCCTCGGACCAGCGGCACTGCCGGCCCCACCGGCACTGCCGGCCAACCATCACCGGCACTGCCGGCCAAACCCCTGTTGACTTCATCTCAACCGTTGATTTCGCATCTATGGACCAGGATAATTTATGTAATGCCGATTTTACCCCTGTACGAATCTGGACCTATAAGTACCTCACCCCTTCCTCCAGATTAGGGTTAGACTTGTTTTGAACTCAAACCTAAATTTGAGCTTAGTCTCCCTTGGGTATCATCCCTCTGTAATCAAGGCACCTTGGTTGTTGATTTGGAACTTGTTGAGTGAGATTCTAGTACAAGATACTCTCTCTCCCTCACCAAGCTCTTCTTCTCCAATCCCAATCTCTCACCGGGAATTCCGCCGCGTGCCTCTTCCGGGTGATTCTATTGGCGTGGTCCATCGAGCCACGGAGGTAAGCATCGGGTGTATCGGGGTGTGTGTGTGCGTGAGTCTCGGAGTTCCTCGTGTTCATCGCCGTGTTCTTCGTGTTCCTCGCGTTTTCCCATCTTCCCCCTTGGTTTCGAAGTCAATCCGCGAGATCGGGCCACACACGGGGTCTTAGACCTCATCAGAACTCCTTTGATTTTATAGAAACACTTACACCCGAACACCTTGAAGTATGAGATATTAGGCTTGTTGCCAGTGAGTATTTCATATGGAGTCTTGTTCAAGCCCTTATGGAGATATATCCGGTTAGAAGAGTGGCAAGCGGTGGAAATGACTTCGGCAACAAAAAATTATAGCGGGATTTATATTCCGCCATCATAGATCTTGCCATATCCATAAGAGTCCGGTTCATCCTCTCCGCAACACCATTTTGTTGAGGGGTGTATGCAGCGGAATATTGATGTCTTATCCCCTCATCACTAAGAAAATCATTGAGTGTGTAGTTCTTGAACTCGGAGCCGTTGTCACTTCTTATTGCCATTACAAGGAGGTTGTGTTGACGTTGCACCTCGGTAGCAAAGTCAATGAAGATTTGTTGAGTCTCATCTTTCTTCTTGAGAAAGTAGACCCAAGTGTATCTTGAATAGTCATCAGCAATTACCAAGCAATATTTCTTCGCACCAAGACTTGCATGAGTGGTAGGGCCAAAGAGATCCACATGAAGGAGCTCCAAGATCCTCTTGGAAGAGATGATAGTCTTGCTTGGGTGCGGAGAGTCATGCATTTTGCCTTCAACACAAGCCCTACAAACACGATCTTTTGCAAAAGAAACATTTTCCATTAGTCCCACAATATGGTTCCCCTTGTGAAGACTTTGCAAAGTTCTCATGTTGACATGGGCCAAGCGGAGATGCCACAACCAACCCACATCCGCCTTTCCGAATAGGCACATCGCACTTGAGGTGGTGGCCCCCGAGAAGTCCACCACATAAAAGTTATGTTCGCGATACCCAACGAAAGCGACTTTTAGAGTCTTGCTCCACAAGAGGACCACAATATCTTATCAATAAAGACGGCGAAACCCATCTTGCCAAGGGCGGAAACGGATAATAAATTGTAACCAAGGGTTTTGACAAGTATGACATCCACAAGAGTAATGTTGTGTGCAACCACAACCTTGCCAAAACCCAATACCCCGGATGTAGAATTATCGCCAAAGGAGACGGTGATATGATTTATGTTGGGCCTCAACTCCTTGACGAGATTCTTGCCGCCGGTCATATGACTTGTGCATCCACTATCAAGCACCCATTTTGAACCTCCGGCGGCATAGTCCTAAATGAGATCAATTTTTGGATTTAGGTACCCATTTTTCAATGGGTCCTATTTTGTTAGCAACAAGGGTCTTTGGGACCCAAATAGACCAAGCAACATAACCATCATATGGGCCAACATATTTTGCATAGACATCACCATAATAATCTTTAAATAGAACATAGTGAGGGTTAGCAATTCCCGCATCATCATCATTAATGGTTTTGCCCTTAGGGGCTTCATCATTAGTGATAGCTTTCTTCTTTTCTTTGCGGGCTTGGCCTTTTTCTTGTTTGCCTTCTTTGCCTTGGCAATAAAGCCAAGTCCCTCCTTCCCATTGTTTGACCTTTGCTTACTCAAAAGGTCATCCAAAGAAAGTTTACTTTGGGGAGAGGAGGCCTTAGCAAGTTCATCCTTCAACCTAGCATTTTCCTCAACAATATTTGCATGATCACAAGAAGAGGTAGAGGAACTAGGTATGTCATATGAAGCAAGCCTAATTTGAAGTTGCTCATTAGACTTGGAGAGGAGAGAGTATTCACTCTTCAAGGCTTTGTGAGCCTTGTCTAGTTCACCTAGATCCTTCATAAGTTTCTCATGATCAACACCAAATTTGGCATTTTCCTTTTTAAGCACTTTTTCTTTAGCCATAGCAAGATCTCTTGCTTTAGTAAGCTTGTTAATTTCATCTTGAGGCTCTTCAAGAGTTTCTAGCCTCTCTTCAAGAGAAGCTATAGTTTCTTGACTTTCCTCAAGAGCATTTTTAAGAGCATGTATTTCAAGAGAGTCTTCTCTCTCTATTTGACATTTTTTTATCAAGAGTATCATCTAGTTGTGCTAGACGAATCATGAGATTTGAAACATGCCTTTTAGTGTCACCTTGTAAGTTAAGAATGAACTTATCAAAATCAAGCATTTCTTGTTTCACTTTTAAACTAGCATGATCAACCCCTAGATCATTTGATATGTTAGGCATAGAGGGGTTAGGGGAGGATACCTCGGAAGATTTAGCCATGAGGCAACTTTCTTCTTCCATATGAATGTCTACATTGGGAGATTCACTTGGTGATGAAGAGTTGGTGGAGAGGGAGGCAAGAGCAACCAATCCATTTGATGTTTCATCTTCTTCATCATCAACATCATCATCTCCGGGGGTATATTCTTCTTGAGTTGATAGCATAATAGATGTGTCCAAGGAGGACCTTGCCATGAAGCAATGTACATTCTTCATATGAGGGTTCTCATTGGGGGATTCAAAGAGAGATGAAGAGGGAATATTGGTGGTGGCAATGGCGGCCACTTCCTTTGAGCTTTCTTCTTCATCACTACTACTCACAACTTCATCGGAAGAATATTCTTCCTTAGTCACTAGCACAATCCTTGATGGCCTCTTGCCCTTCTTACTCTTGTTGTAAAATTTCTTGTTGGGGGCCTTTGAATCTTTGCCCTTGTCCTTGGGAATGAGCCTTCCACCATGAGTTTCTCTATGCTCATAGGGACAATCGGCTATGAAATGGCGTTTGTCACCACAATTGTAGCACGATCTTGATTTTGGACCCAAGCTCTTGAACCCACTTGAGTTGTTTCTCTTGATGTTGTCTTCCTTGGCCTTGGATGGATCAACCCAAAAGGTTTTTTCATGGAATGCCATGTGATCATTGTAGTGGAATTCCAAATCTTTCGGATAGGACATGCTCCAAGATGTCCTATATGGTTCTTGTGGGCTCACTTCTTCCATGGAATTGACCGTCAAGGCCAGTCCCTCTTGACATCCCAATGGCACAATTGCGAGAATCTTGAGAGTTTTGTTCAAGCACCTTGAGAGCTTGCAACTCGTGCACCACTTGTTGTGAGGTGAGAGAAGGAAAGCTTTCTCTCCCAACGAGAGTCTTGACATCAATGGGTTCAAACGGCATCATGCAATCAATATACTTATCCTTGATCCAAAAATCATCAATATGTTTGGCACCCACATTCCGAAAAGCATCGGCAACTGTGATAAGTCTTCTATACATGACTTGATGATCTTCATCCGGTAACCTCATGAATCCTTCGGCTTGATTCCGAAGAGCACTATACTTGTTTCTCTTCATGCTTTCACTTCCCATGAAGCTTGTGTCCAAACCTTCCCATGCTTCCTTGGCGGTTGAGAAGTTTCGAATAAGAGACAAGTCTTGTGTCCCCACACTAGTTTAAATCATGTGCAAGGCAATTGAGTTGAGTTGGTTATCAACTTCTTCTCTTCTAGTCAACCTTTCAGGGTTGTAAGGCTTGTAGCCTTCCAAGATAATTCTCCAAAGTTCATTGGAGGCACTGCACACATAAGATTTAAACTCAAATTGCCATGTACTAAAATATTTATCATTAAATTTGGGTGGGTCACCCCTAGTGTTTATATGAGGATGAGGAACCGGGATATCGGGAGAGCGGAAAGGTGGAGCCACATTATTGTAGCTCGCACCTCCACTAGTTGCCCTAGGAGAAGCAATGGGGGTTTTAATTATGTTTAAGTGACCACCATTCAAGGGAGTGGTAGAGGATGGTAATACCGAAGCACCTCCCTCTTCTAACGCACCCTTGTCCTTTTCCTCTATGATGGGGATGACGGAGGGAGCCACTGGCAAGCAGTCGGAAAACATTTTCATCAAGCTTTCCATTTGGGCTTCCATGGCGGACCTCAAGGATGCTTCCATCGACTTGAGATCATCCATGGAGACCGGATTTGCGGCCCCTTCCGTAGGTGCGTCATCCGGCATATTCTTAGGCGGTTAAGCCCGAAATAAGAGCCGAGGCTCTGATACCAATTGAAAGGATCATATGCCGCACCTAGAGAGGGGGGGGGGGGTGAATAGGTGCTAACCAATTTTGAGTTATTTTTCAATTTAGGCTTGACACAAACGTAAATTCTCTAGATATGAAACTATGTGAATTTACCTATATGACAAGGTCAACGACTAAGCACGATATAGCTACGCAATATATAGGGGAGATAATAGGATAGAGGTAACCGAGAGTGGAGCACGCGGAGACACGGAGTTGATTCCCGTAGTTCCCTTCTTTGCAAGAAGGTACGTCTATGTTCGGAGGAGTGTGGTCGCTATGAAAGCCAGAACAACGCCACGAAGGCTTCACTCAGGTCTCCTGTGAGCACCGCCACGAAGGCCTAGCCCACTTCCACTAAGGGATTTCCTCGAGGCGGAAACCAGGCCTTTACAAGGTTCTTGGGGCACACATCCACAACCAAATTGGAGGCTCCCAAATCAGTGACAACAACAACAAGAACAATATCAAGTACAAACAACTAGGGTTTCTCAAAAGAGGAACACTAGCAAAGGGCCCTCAAGCATATGAGGGGGGGAATGCAAATTGCTTCGGTGAAGATGTAGATCGGGGTCTTCTCCTTCGAATCTCCAAAGATCAAGAGCTTTGGTTGGGTGGAGGAGGAGATCTTGTGATTCTTGTGTTTCTTGAGTTGGCTCTAATGGTGATGAACTTGGGGAATGATTGAGCAACTTGGGAAGGAAGAAGAAGGGGGGGGGGTATAAATACCCCTTCCAAAATCCAGCCGTTGGGGCTTCTCGCAGGCCGGATAATCCGGTCTTAGTGAGGGCCGGAAAATCTGGCCCCCCTGAAATATCCGGCCCTGGGGAAAATCCGGCCAAAAATCCGGCCCCTGTCCAGGGTATCATCGCCAAAAAGTCCTTAGCCGATTTTCAAGGGCCGGATATTTTGCAAATATCCGGCCCGGAAAATCCGGCCTGGAGAAAAGCAGCCAGTTTCTTTTCGTCTTGTTTTTCCACACAAAACAACCATATACATATATGTATCTATTCTCTGCACCACTTCATCAAATATTAGTGTATCACATATATTGACATCAAACATTCAAAATATAAACCGAGAGATGTTCTTTCAGTTACAACTTTTGCTCCCTTGAAGGATGACATGAATTATATCCTATGGATTTCGACTCTGATTATATTTGAAGTATTTTAGTTTGTGGTTATTTTATTAGACGTACGGACAAGGATAATTTTATTTTACTTGTACATGATAAGTGAAGATAGAGTCTTCCACACTATTGGTACTAATGGAACATGTGAAGAATTTTAATAATAAGACATTTTAAAATCAAGAATGCTCAAATGAATTGAGGAAGAAAGAGAAACAAATACTCTTGTGAAAAGAAGCAAATGAGAACTATCAAAATTTCTAGAATGAGTACAAGATAGGTAGATACCTGAGATGGAAATACTTATTTCACCTTGTGAGAGAGAAGCACATCAAATTTTGCGTGCTAGGGCATCTCCAGCGGGCAGATGTAAATCGATCGACAAAACTGGCAGTCTTTATCCGTTTGCGTCGGCTGAAATGGTTGAATTCAACCACGTGTCTATTTGCGTCTAGGTGTTTCCCCAACGGCTCAACGAAAAAAATAAGATTTTTCATTCAGTTGATACATAGGGAATAAAAAAAACTTAAAGGTCCATGTAGCGCCTGCAACCCTAGCCTACTCCTCGTCCTCATCGATGACGACATTTCCGAGATCTCCCACAACCAGTTGGCAGCCGGCGAAGCATATGTCGGTGCTGCCGGTGATGGAGGTGGAGCGGCCGGTGCAGCCCACAGATCAAACGGCGGAGGTGGAGATCTATCTGGCCACAATCTTTCTCCTATCCGTCTCGATCCATCAACAGTTGAGCCATCGATCAGAGTCGACGGCGTAGGCGGGGTCGGCGCGGAGGTCCGGCGGCAGGTACTGCCGCCTGCGCCGGATCTCCATGCTCCGCTCCAGCTCGCGTGGAGGCACGGGCGAGACAGACACCCGACGGTGGCTGAGCTGCCAGCTCAGGTAGGTGCACGTTCCGCCAGTTCCCGCACGACATCCAATTGTCATGCATCAGGCGCCCCATGTTGATGGCGAGCGACACACTGTTCGGTCGGTCCTCCTTCTTCATGTCGATGTCAGACGCTTCGAGGTCGTTCTTCTTCTTTCCCATGGTGACGCGGCCCCGCGCGATGGTGGTTGTGGGAGTGGAGGTGGGGTGCGGTGGTGGCAGGGAGGTGCGAGCGATAGCAGGGACGATGTCGGTCGCCTTTTAAAGGTCGGACACACGCGAGACACGATGCCATTGATGGGAGCGCAGAAGACCAGCCGCCGGTCGCCAGGCCCAACACGCCTGCCGAAGACGAGGCAGCTCCATTGATGGCGGCACAGACGAGGCCTCACTCCGCTGTTAGGCGGGCCCGTGATGGCAGGACGCGATCCAACATTCGCTGAGACGCAAATTTGGGCCACGTTTGCGTCTGGGTGAACATCCTAGTCGCTATGCTCGGGGCACTGGACTGGGATCGGCCACCCGATGGCAACCGGTTGTTTTGCGTCCGTTTGCGTCGGGCTGTTGGAGGATGCTTACAATTTTTGCAGCCGTCCATCCTCTAACGAACGGGCGATACCTTCTCTTAAAGCAAACTGGTTGCACCAGATCGGAGTACTGAAGGATTTCCCTGCGCCATCTCAATCTCCACCCCCCTCTCCCATGGCAGAACCGCCGCCGCCGCCGTCGCAGTCGCCGCCTCCAACGCAGCAGCAGCCGCAGACGCCCGCGGCGTCCACGCGCGACGACATGATGGCGTGCGTGGCTGCGCTGGAGGCGGCGCTGCTGCCGTGCCTCCCCGCACGCGAGCTGCAGGCCGTCGACCGCTCCCTCCAGTCCTCCCACCAGAGTACGAACCTTCTCTCACCGTCCTCCCTTCTCCTCCTCTTTCTGACCCGTGCGGCCGTGTTTAGGGCCAAGATTCGTGGGTCTTGGTCGGTCGCCCGCCCCTCGCGCACACGAGGTGTTTGTTGTTCCGCGTACAAGATAGTGAGATCCTCGTTACTGTGAAAGCTGGCGTCTCGCGTGTTCGTGAGCGACTGTTCTGTAATTGGCCTTTTCTATCCCCGTAGATTAGTTTTCTGGTGCTTAGCTTAGTGCGATTTTTGTACATCCATGGTTCGATTTGCTGTTCCCCCATTGCCAAATTGTAGATGGTGACTGTGGTTTTGCTGTCGGACAGTTGATGTAGAGAGGCACGCGAGGGATTTCATGGAGGCTGCCAAGAAGCTTCAGTCCTACTTCATCAGCCTGCAGCGAGAGGACCAGCCAACAAATGAAGACACGCTTCGGAAGGTGTGTCTCTAACTTCAGCCGGATCCTTCACTTGGGATCACTTCACTGCTTTCTGACTGTAGATTTAGTGAACATGTACATGGCTTTGTGTGTTATGGAACTGCTGTTGTCCTGGGGGGTCTGGGAATAAACCTATACCATACTCTTGCATTGCTGCTACTAGGCCGAGGGTGGATGAGGTTGGGTACACCATAGTTGCCGGATAGGTGAGGTGGCGATGCCTAAAGAGCAATGGCCAGGGTCCCTAGTGAGATGGTGGTAAAAGGAATGCAACCCGATTTTGTTTGATTTAATAGGTTGTATTTTTTATATGAGTTGATCAACCCTGAATCCACCCCTTATGATTGCTGTAGTCCTTACGGATTACTAATTTCAACGATAACCTTTTACTAGGAAATTGATATTTTGGAGCGAGTTTAATTTTGTTGGTATTTGGTGGTAGGTTTGGATGAGTTTGTCAGCTACAAATTGACCTGAGTGACCACAGTCAACTTTGATAGCTGTCCAATTCAAGATCTTCTCATCCCATTTGTAGTTCATGATTCTCGATGTTCGGATTGGATTGTTCTTAGAGTTGACCTAGAGATAGGAAAATTGCAAATTCATTTTATGTTATCTTCTGATAACATGTTGGTTTTGTAGAAAAACACTTTTGGTAACGAGTATGTAATCTAACATCACTTTATACTGAAAAATCGTAGGTATGTATTAATAGGAAAAGTAATTTCTGGCATTGAGGATCTTGATGCAGTTATTTTGTGTTACTCCCGTGCCATAAATAAAATATACTCCCTCTGTTCCATTCTATAGTGCCTATTGTTTTTTTGCACGGAAATTAGCGCAAGAGTATTTTTTACACAAGAACCCTAACTGAACGATTTGAGATCAACGTAAAATTTGAGAAATTCATATCTTCCAAACTTACCATAACAATTTTGGGAGCTGAATGATTTGGGAGCTGAACGGGGAGGGGGTAATTGAAAAAAAAAGCTAAGCTACAACCTTATATTCTGAAACAAATGCCAAAAATCTATAGGCACTATAGAAAGGAACGGAGGGAGTATATGACAGTCATGATTTGGACATGGTAGGATCTGGATCCTTTGTGCTTAATAGTGAGTCCACGTCCACTGGCTTGTTGAGTGTAGACTTGCATTCCTAGTTTGCACCTTACTTAAGCTTCCTCTGCCCATGACACGCAAGTGAATACTTTCAATGTGCTTGCAAGTTACACCAAAAATGAAATTTTACCCCATCTTTAAATGTGTATGGTAATCAACAGAAGGATACATGTGTTTGTTTGCGTAAAGCCAATTTTGCTTGAAGTAAAGTAAGTTGAAAACTGTCTTTATTCTAGTTTCAAAATATTTTATCAATCAAGTATTATACGGCTGAGTAGAATATAAGGATTTTACATGCCAAGTGTCTGATCCTCAACCTAACACATAAATCTTACACACCATGCGCCCCAAAACTCTCTCCTACGAATGATCTACATGAACATATTGTTTTGAAATCATTTCTAAAACAAAGGGAGAGGAAATCTTCTTGTGGCTCCAGTCTTCACTTGCTCAAATTAGCCTTTTTCCTGGGCACGGGCACGGCTAATCGACAGTTTCACACTCTCGAGAGGCTGTACACTTTTCCCACGGTTCACGATCAGCTCATCTTGTCGAGACTCTTCAAATGTGTAACGACCAGGACAATATAATGATGAAGTCTTTACTTAGCAGTCCCTCTACTTATACAAGATTCGTCAGCATTCAAAATCCACCCAATGGCGGTACCCAGGCTAGATTTTCTGCTAAGTAGTTAACTAAGCCAGAGCCCACATAGCTTGTTGTTGTACTGGAAGATTCTGCTGACTGAGATAACCACAAGCTAATTGGGCTCTAGCTTAGTTAAGTACTTAGCGGGAAACCTTGCCTGGGTACCACCATTGGGTGGATTTTGTAGTTTGTACACGTGCATAAAGGACTGCTATGCAAAACTTTTGTCATGATCTTGTTTTGGTTGTTGCAACCTGATTGTGAATTGCGGGGAAAGTGTACAACCTCTCGATAGTGTCAACCTAATTGCTTAGCCATGTCCACGAAAAAAGTGCAATTTGAGTAATTGTAGACTAGAACTATTGAAGAATTTGCTCTCACCTTATATTATAAATGTTTTCAAAACTCTATGTTCTTGTATAATCGTTCAGGGGTGGGGTGTTTTGAGTGGATGTGTGTAAGATCCATGTGTTAAGTTGAGGATCAGACACTTGGTGTGTAAAATCTTTGTGTTCCATTCGACTCTACAATATTGCATTGATCGAATATTTTCAAAATATGGTGAAAAAGTTTTTTTTAACTTGGTTTAAACAAAATTGGCTTTATGCAAACAAACCCCATAGCCTTCTCTTCATTTTCTATGGTTGTAGAGATAGGCTATATTTCCAGTTTTCGTGTAACTTGTGAGTTGTGAGTACATTCAAAGTACTCATTTGCAACGTGGCATGTGTAGAGGATGAAGAAATGTGAGGACTAGATTCGGAGTCTACACTTAACAATTGAGTGGCATTGATGGGACTCCAGGCTATCTTTTGTTTTCTGGAGCTAGCCTTGGGCTATGAAAGTTGTAAAAATATTCTGGATTTTTCGTTAGATGTAATAAAGACGCATGATTTTATGATATTTGATTTGTTTTGTGTGTGCTAGTTGATGGTTTAAGGAAGCATTGTTAAATACATAGACTTCAGATCCTATTAGGTCTGGGTTATTACTGTCAAACAAATTTGGAAATGAAGAATCTGAAGGAATCAATTGGCTTTTCGTTGCACTAACGTAGAGATAGTTATTTCTCAGTTGCTTGAGATATTGCAAATCCATTTTATATCATCTTCCAGTTATACGTGTGGTTAGCAGAAAGCAAAATTCATTTGGCAGTACGAGTTCGATTACAAGAATAAATTTAAATGTAATCTAAAGTAATCAATTGGCTTTTCGTTGCACTAACGTAGAGATAGTTATTTCTCAGTTGCTTGAGATATTGCAAATCCATTTTATATCATCTTCCAGTTATACGTGTGGTTTGCAGAAAGCAAAATTCATTTGGCAGTACGAGTTCGATTACAAGAATAAATTTAAATGTAATCTGACCTCACTCTTATAACAAACAAAATCAAAGGTATGTTACTAGGGAAGTGATTTTTGATTGAGGAACTTGATGCAATGATTTTGCGCCATTTTTCTCGATGCCATATACTAGAGAAGATACATAAAACAGTCAGATAGATTTGGAAGTGAAGAATCTGAAGTAACAAGTAACAATATTTAATATTTTTTGCGTGTAGATAAAATCACAGATAGTTTCCTGTATGAATATGCAATTATGTTGACACTTGAATAATTTAACTCTTCTCATGCCTTATTTATTTTTATATTTTCATGGAAGTAGTTGGAACTTGAGAAAATCATCTGTGGTATACCCTTGAAGCTTTATAAGTAGGATGCCATCTCTGAATGGTCTGTATTTTGATGGTTTTGCAGGACATTAGTAAAATGGAGGAAGAACTGAAGACCAAGTCTGAGCTCATTGCCAAGCATAAGAGTCTCATCGAGGGGTGGCAGAAAGAACTAAAGGACCAGCTGGGCAAGCACAATACCGAGCTCGAAAGAGTGTGATTCCAGCATGTACATTACCTATTTCGTCCACAATGACCATGAACCTTACCCTAGATGGCTGAATGTTAAGTACCTGTGAAAATTGTGTCTGTCAAGAGACAAACCAGAGCGAATCAACTTAGGTTTAGGATCTAACCAGTCAATTGTTCTTCAGTGTCTTGTTTTAAATTAGAGCGAACAAATTATCATGTACTGACACACATGCTCGTGTGTGTGTGCCTGTGATTTAAGGCTTATAGCTCCTCACAAGCATCAGTTTGAGTGCTTGAAGCAAGCAGATGGTTGCGCTTGTGAGGTCTTCATTAGTTGCCATCTTTTAGCCTATCGTTGTTAGAGCAGGAAGCATTCAAGGACTTCAGTTGAGTGCTTGCATCAAGCAGATGGTTGTGACTTGAATGCTTCACGTGTTGTTATCTTCAACAATGTCATCGCTGCAGCTGACGGTTCTCCACAAGTGCCAGTTAAGTTGCTTGAAGCAGACAGATGTTTGCACTTGTGAGTTCCTCATTGACTGGTGTCTTTTAGCCAGAACATTGCCGTAAACATGCTCCTTGAGTTCATCATGTACTCCGTATTACATATGAAGATCTACCAATTGTGCAAAACCTGGACTAGAAATTAATTCAGCAAGTAAATACAGTGATTAAAAAAAGGTAAATCAATCCAGCTCAGCCTGTTACTTCGCTTATTTGATGAGCATTTGTTCTCCTTAATTTTGTAGCCCTGAAGAGTCTGGCATGGTAACGGTTGCCTCACCTCGTGCCTTGTCCCAGGGTACTGGCAGATGAAAAGTACAATCTGAAGAAACACGACGGTGTGTACGTAGGAAGATCTTGGACAAACGGTTACAAAGTCATTTGGATTGGAAATTTGAATCACGGATTAAAAAAAGCACCTACAATAACCTACCCATTGTGGGTAGAAAACACAAGTACTGTCAAATGGGAAAACATACTCATACACAAAAAGTATGAATATACTAACACAAAAAGTATATGCATCGTAAGGTGGCAAGTCCACCTCATGTCAAATGGTTGTGAAGATCGTAAGGGGAGTAGCAAAATTATCCAATCCCACAAAGTATTGGACGATGTTGGACGGCTGACCGCCGTATCCGCCGTGGCCTGCCCTCTCACGTCCTCTGCCCCTGTGCCAGATGGCCGACGAAACCATCGATCGCCTCTCGGTCGAGTGCTCCTTTGCCCTACGGGTCTGGGAATGTGTCACCCAACGCACTGGCGTCTCCCTCCCCTCCCCGGCCGGCAACCTCTCCGACTGGTGGCCTACGGCAGTCCACTCACTCAACGCTGCGAGCAGAATGGATGGGAACTCCCTCGTTATGCTTGTCATCAGATCGCTTTGGCTACAACAGAACGATCGGGTCTTTGATGGCAAGTCCAGGACCTCGGACCAGATGGTTGATCAAGTCGTCGATACATGGCGAGCATGGACGGTAGCCCGTGGTAGACAAGATAGAGGCATAACCTAGGTGGGGTGGGTGTAAGTTACCACTGCAAGCCGTCTGTGGCTAGCGGTGGTGAGGTAAACTACTTTACCTTGTACGGACAATGTCCTTTTCTCCCTTCGAGCTTAATACAAAACGCGCAGATCTCCCGCGAGTACTCGAAAAAAAAGGAACTACAACCAAACATAGATCGATGTTTGGTGTGATTGAGCTCTAGTTTTTACTTCTTTTGTTGCCGAAGGCCAGAATCTTATTTGCTGAAAACATGTCTGTTTAGGAATTCTTCCCTTTGAAGCCACACTTGCTTGATGGGCGCTATAGTTTATCACTTCTCTTTGACGAGGATAGCCATTCAGCGCGAACCAAAGTATTGTTTCTTGATAAATACAAGCCGGAAGACAAATCTATCGCACACACACATGTTGAAAAACAACTCAACATCCAACACACCTCAATTTTGTAATCCATGTGACTATTCATATTGTGGGGCCTTCAGATATGTAAATCTTATAGAAGCGATTCCCCTACCAGCAACTACTCCTATTTTGCTTCCCTCTGATTCATCCACATCAACAACAGTTTTCTTGCCAAATTATTACTAGTTCAAAATCATCGCCCTCATGTTCAACTAGTTCGGTTTATATATAGCTTTAGGCATGCATGTCGCGCATCGCAAAAAAAAAAGGTATGCATATCGCCAACCTTGTGGCTTGAGGAGAACCGGCCATACCATGTATGCCATGTACCTACCAACTGGTACATCCAAAATCTTTGATATTATTTAAGATAATTTGCACACCCTAGCCAGCAGTACATCAACAAAGATGTGGGTACTATATTAGTATGCATAACAACGTTAAGCCTAACGAATGAAACCAGAAAAACTTCGCCAAAGTACTAATCGCATGTTGTGGTATGCAGGGTTGAGAAGCATCGGTAATCTGGTGGACCTATATATCTCCTAGCACAATGCGTAACAAAATTACTCATGTAGAAGCTAGAATCATCGTGGTAGCAGAAGGATTGAAAGAAGTCATGTTGACACGATGTGATCAAGACTACTAGTCGCCAAAGTACTTCCACACGAGTTGCGTTCCACTAGTCTTGTATCCCAAATCGTATAAACAGAACAATCTGTATTTAGAGTACTCCAAGTGATGGATGGTTAGATTTGGAGAAATAGACTATAGTCGACTATCTTTTCCATAGGAAAGACACTTAGCTTCCCATTGTTAGTATGACTATTTAATCATCATAATGGATTAATGGTTCTCAAGCTCATAGCACAGGTTATTAAAGCCGCAGTGTTGTTACATATTGTGCACATGCACGATCTACAGTAGTAGTTCTGTCAGGATCCGAGAAAACTTAACTTTACCAAAGAGGAAAGGTGTTTTGAATCGGAAGATCCGAACACAAGCAATTTGGACGCTTGAGTGATTCGTTGGAAAAAATAATATGTCTAAATACCGAATAGTTCACCCACCCCCATGTGTGGGTGTACAAAATCCACTCTCTTGCATTTTTTATGTCATCACAAATACTACCTCTAATTTGAAATGTACGCCTTTTTAGAAAGATAATTTAGCTTTCTATGAAAAGACTTACATTTCGGGACGGAGGTAATATCTAACCCACACTGTTCTAACATAACTTAGTTTACGGCTGTGCTCAACTTGTGTGGGAAGCGACAGAAATGGAAAAGGTAGGTTAGATGAAATTGGCAAAAAAATATTTAGATAAACAAGAAAATCAAAATCTGTCATGATGCCATACCCAACGTTACTGCGGTTAGCAGAGCGACTTGCGCCACATTCATGACCGCAATCTTCATCACACTCTTGGCGTTGCGCCTTCGTCGTCGCGTACTTATGGCACATGCAGTCTGCATCCCAAGCTTCTTGGGTCCACGATTCCAACTTCGTTTTTGGCGTCGGTGCCTTGTGCGGCTTCGGTAAGGGTGCCTTCGCGCCCTTCTTGGCTGGCGCTTTGACGGCCGGCTAGCCGGTTGCCTTCTTGGCCGGCTTCTTGGGATCTCTCGGCACCATGTCTACGAGGGGCGAGTGCGTGGCGGTGGCGGCGGCGACGAGGTCTGGGTGGGGAACTGTCACAGCGGGCGGGATAAATGATAGGCGCGCCAGGACAAACATGAAATGATATGAAAATTTTGAAATATGATCCAGCAGTTATGTCACCGATGCGACGGGTCCGCCACTCGCCCCGCCTCTTCATGTTGTGTCCGGCGCATCCTCAATGGTCACGTGGGATGGGCTCAGGACGCCGAACACTCTACTGAGCCACGTCGGACCGAAATCGGCCTTTGTGACGCGCGGCTGGGGCGATCAAATGTCTGATAATCGCTTTGACGAACGGTTTAAGGGACGCGACGGGAGACATACATGACGGGAGATTTTGGACGAAGAGAGTGCTGTTTGGCACAATAATCTCTGGCATCAAGGCCCTTGGTCATGACAAAACCAGAGAGCTGTACAAGAAAAGGTCAATCATGTAATGATGTGAAGAAAACAAAGAAAAAAATACGTGAAAAGATGCCCCGTCTAAGTTACTTCTTTTTAGAATCCCGTTCTAGTTACTGGTCGTACATAGGACGCACAAATTTTGCACGAATTTTGATCTACTCCCAGTTCAATCTCAAGCTATCCTTAATATGTTGAATTCCAATTTTACTAAACCAAATTCTGCAAGCAGGGAACAACTAGCTTGATATATCCAAGCCGGAAGCTAAAAGAATCTATCGCACATACAGATGTTGAGAAACAGCTCAACATTGTACAAACGCTCAAAATTTCTAACCCATGTGACAATTCACATTTTGAAGGCTTCAGAGACGTAGATCCTGTAGAAGTGATACCCCTACTAGCAATTACCCCTATTTTGCATCCCTCTGTTTAATCCATATCACCAACAGTTTTCTTGCCTAATTATCAATTCCCAAATCCTCATCCCCTTGTTCAACGAGTTTGGTTTATATATCCCGAACCTTGTGGCTTGAGGAGAACCGACTACATCATGTATGCCATACTGCCATGTACCTGCCAACTGGTACATCCAAATCTTGTATATTTATTGAGATAACTTGCATAACCCTACCCAGCAGTACCTCGACAGAGATCTGAACTATATAGTAAACATAACAATGTTAAGCCTGCAGAGTGAAAGCGGAACGGAAAAAACATTGCCAAAGTATGTATCATCTGGATTCTTTTTGTAGAGGAAGCCGGTGGAGTTGGCAGTTGTGATGAACTACTAACTTCCTCTATTACAAAATATAAGACATGTTCGTACGTCAAAACAGAGTATTCGTTCCACTAGTCTTGTTGCCAATACTACTTACACAAGAATTCGTTCCATTAGTCTTGTTGCCAATACTACTTACACAAGAATTCGTTCCATTAGTCTTGTAACCTAAATCGCAGTGCACATGCACATTTAGTAGTTCACAGCCGTGCTCAATTTGTGTGGGAAAATAGCGACAGAAATGGATAAAGGTATCTTAGATGAAACTGGCAAAAGATATAACTAAATAAACAAGATTATCACAATCCGCAGCTTAACTACAAGAATACATGATCACGAAAATAGCTTCCAACCATGGACACATAAGCACAGCTGAGCAGTAAATTAATTTACTGGATTATATCCATGGAGCGAAAATATCTTCATAGTCTACCTTACATATGAAGACCTACCAATCGTGCAAAAAAAGGGAACTACAACATTACAGCCCAGCCCATTACTTCTTCGCGTATGTAACAAGCATTTGGTTCTCTTTAATTTTGTAGCCCTGAAGTGCGTTCATGGCTGCGGTCGCCTGCCCCTCATCTCCATACTCCACAAAAGCAATACCAGGCTTTGCTTCAATCATCCTCACTTCCTTGAACCCTGGGTACTGGCAGAAGAGCATCTGCACCAGCACGGCAGTCGTGTCGTGCGGGAGATTTTGGACGAAGAGAATACTGTTTGGCACAATAATCTCTGGCATCATGACCCTCGGTCCCGCACCAAATGGTAGCTGAGAGAGCTGTAAAAAAAAGGTCAAGCAAGTAATGATGTAAAGAAAACTACGAAAATTATATATGTGAAGAAAAGATGTCCTGTCCTAATTACTGGGTGTATATATTTTGGGTCATGGCTATTCACAGCTAAATCTCAAGCTGTTTCTTGAAGCCAAGTAAGTATCCTCAGTAGGTGCAATGCATATTTTACTGAACAAAATTCTGCAAGCAGGGAATCACTAGCTTGGGCACAGACATAAAAACTCCATCCCCCATAAGATTGACAAAACAGCAGGTAAAGACGATAAAACAAGGAAATTTGTGTCCCGGAAATTGTCTTTGGGTCCTGAGCTCTAGTGATCCCTTTGTTTACAAAAAAATTCAGAAATCATATTTATAGGTTTCAAAAAATCTGAAAATAAATCTGGACAGTCAATGATGAAACCTAAAAGCCTGCAACATTGCATTGCATAATTCCTAGTATTGCGGGATACACAAAAATGACAAAATCTGGTAAATTTGGAGATTCCAAATATACATACTCAGATCCACACGTTTGTCATTTTTGTGTAGCTCAGAATACTAAGTATTTAAAATTAATATTTCGCACGTTTGTGGGATAAATCATTGGCTACATCCAGATTTTCAAATAAATTGAATTTGTATATATGATTTTCGAATTTTTTTAGAAACGGGTTAACTGGTGCCAGGGAGGCAAAAATATCCACTCATGTGAATATGGTCGTCAGCCACATACCATATAAAGTAGCAAGGTTCACTAAGGGTACAAGAACAATTTCGAACATTCACTATATAGGGTTTCTGAGAGAAATCACATAAGAAACACAAAACAAATAAATAAGAAAAAACATTGCTAATAGTTCCACAACACCTACCGGAGGAGCCCCATAAGCACCAGGATAGGCATTCATGCCTAAGCCAGCCTGGTTAACATCATGATGCTGCTCACGCTTCTGCTTCTTTTCAGCTGCATTATTCCAGAATAAAGTAAACTAGTGAGCTTTGTTCATGAATATAAAAGATAGCCAAAGTTGCCATAAGTCCATAACTAAAACTAGCTAAGGAAGTTCCTCCCAGCACATAGCAACTTTATCAACAAAGAGTCCAAGTATGTAAAGCTAAATCTAGTGAATTGAGCAGAAAACTGATATCAGATTGCACGACAACTGCTTACTGACCTTTGCTTCTATTCATATTAGAAAAACTTGTAGTAAAAGTAACAATAAGAGCAAGAAAAGAGTAAAGCAGGATTACACAAAGAAACGTTGAAACAGGAATTTTAGACAATCTGAATTCTCTAAGAAAGTAAGTGCATCTATTGAGCTGGGTTGGAAATTTGCATTCACAAATGTATCCTATTTTTTGTTAAAAAGGGGTACTGAGGACTACCATCAGCTGGTAACTTGGAATCGAACCACAATAAGTAACTGACTCATTCTGGCAGTTTTTTTTTTTTTACATTTTGGTAGTAGTGTATGTCCCACTAACATGTGCAAAGTTAAAAAATTATGACAGTGACACCGATACCTCCATAAGCCAATCTATTAGTCTGGTTAAACATACATCCATGGCTACATGCAAGAGTGTCTATCTCCAGCACATCTTTCAGTTAAGTTTTACGAAACAACTGAACATGCAATGTTAACAAAAAAAAAATTGAAGTGAATGTTAACAATTGACAGGCTATGCATCCAAATAAAATAAAGTAGAGCAAATCAAGATAGTGCCAAGGGGTTAAAGAAACGGTACACCTAAGCACTAAGCATAACATATCAGCACAACTGTGAATATGAAAGTATATGCACATTAACCAGAATCTTACGTTTTTCATCACTCCTCTTCCTTCTTTCTCGAGGTACGAAGGTGCCATCCGCTTTTGCTATAACATCTGACTTTGTCTTGGCATATTGAATTCTCTAAAATTAAACAAACAAGAACTCATGAGCGACAAAAAAAAGTACAGCTTCAGAAGCCAAAATGCAACGCAAAGGAGCAGATTAAATAAAAGGTGTGTACCATAACGAGTTAAGCGATTAGAACAAGTCAGTAGTAGTTTGGTACTGAGTAGATGCATTCACTAAGAGACTTGGTATGTATAATGTATAAATGATATATAATCTAAGTACAACAAGCTAGCTTATTAGACCGCCCAGTCATAAACTTGGCCAGAGCAAACCTTGCTTGCTGCCTTAGAAACAACTGAATAAGCTTAAATGTTATAGTTCACTAGAGAAACCATAATCCTATAAATGCTAGTTTATATTAGATAAATCATAATCCTACAAATGCTAGTTTATTACATATGTTTTTTTCTCTATGCATGGCATTCATAAGCCCTACTATGCTAAGAACAACATCATACTGTAACAATCAGATCAAATTACAGGATAACCAAAGCTGCTAAAACAATTCCGCTCTTAACTCACTGTCTCACCATAGGTTTGTCATAAAAGGGAAAATCTTGCATCCCCTTCAAAGCCTTGGTTGCTGATTCCACATCTTCAAACACAACCCATGCCTGCCCTTTATGCTTCAAAGTCTTAAAAGCAAGCACATCAAGAATTTTGCCAAACTGAGAGAAAACAGCCTTGAGGGACTTCTTAAGCTCTGCAAGGAATTCAGAACAACATATTTAGCTACGCCAGGAGGCTGCATTGGTTTACAAAAGTGAAACTAACCAAGACAGAACAGAAAAATAGCAGCATGCATAAGAGAGCAACCATAAGTCATAACAACTTCAAAATTTAGAGATGTGGTACATTGCTTGCAAAGTTGCAATTCTTTTGTATTCGTTCGTGAACTGGAACGGAATCTTGCTTTCATAATCCATACAAAGATTCAATTCTGTTAGCTCCGTAGATCGAAGAAAGAGGATTATCCTCGGATTAAGCAGGTTCCAGATCTCTAACGCCAACACACGCTAAATCACTAATCCACAACATAGGGCATGTGCAGCACTCATTCTGTCCCCGCCGCAAACCAGCCGGGCACGAGAGACAGAATTACATCAACCGGGCACCACGGGAAGGTGCAATTTTCACTTGCCCGGAGCAAAGGAGAACCAGAGCTAGCAGATACATTACACGGGAAACAAGAAATTCGCAAGAGGATCTCCCTAGGGTTTAGACAGCAGGGGGATGCGGAGGAAGACGAGAAGGCTCCAGCAGGGGAGCGGTACCTTCGAGTTTGGTCTTCTCGTTGAGGTTGTTGATGTAGATGGTCACGTTCGGCTGGACGCCGTTCGCTTCACCTCCGCCGCCGGCCCCCGCCTCGCCGCTCATATCGTCGTCGAGCACGCGCCGCCGCTCTGGAGCCTCCTTCTTTCTCTAGCCTCTTCTCTCTTCTCTGCTCTTGATTCAGTTTGGGCCTTCCCAGTGCCTTCATAAGGCCTCTCTTTTGAGCCGGTTGGTTGGGCCGCAATTTCCCAAATAGCATCTTTAGTTTTATAATCCTCTGAACTTGTTTTTTTAGCTTATAGTCCTTTGAACTCTCTCAAGCAAAAATAGTTATTTCCCTCACAAAATAATACTTTATCCATCCATAGGGAATAGTGATAGTCCTCTACGAAAATATTCAGCGGAGTAATATTGTTTTATTTACCGCTACGAAAAATTCTTTGCAATACATCGACATTCCTCTAGTATGGATCATCCCCTTGTTCCGAGGCCCCAGGCAATGTTGTAGAAAAAGAGGCGTCATCATCCGACCCGGCTAAATGGAACCTGGGTACGCGCGCACCCGTTTACGAAAAGTTCAAAAAAAATACTATTTAAAAGTTTCAAAAAAATGTGAACTAAAATTTTGCATGTACGTATTATGTTGATACTTACTCGTGTGAGTTTTTACGAAAAAATACTATTGTGTGTGTCCTGCATAAAAATGACAAAATGTCTAAATGAGAATAGTGAACAGGAATTTGTACTATTCACAGGAATAGGAATTTGCAGTTTGTCATTTTTGTGTAGGTCACACACAATGGTATTTTTCCGCGAAAACACACACGAGTAAGTATCAACATAATATCTACATGCAAAAATTTACTTGACATTTTTTGGAAACTTTTAATAGCATTTTTTTGAACTTTTCGTAAACGGGTGCGCGCGCACCCAGGTTCCATTCACCAATTTCGCGTCATCATCATCATTCTTTGCAATGCATCAGCTCCAACCCACGGAGCTTCCTAATCTTGTCATGCCTCAAGATTAAATGTTTAAAACATAAGCATGCATAATTAGTTTGGCCTGGGATCTTATCAACTTCCCTCCTAATCAAGATCTAGTTCGAATCGTCAAAACTGTGTAGCATATAGCTTCCAAAACTGTAACTGGACATTTCTGCTAATTGGTAGATATTTAAGAATCCACCAAAAAAATACTAAGAAAAATGTTCGGCCTGGTATTTGCTCCTATCTCTCTCCCTACTATTTCCGAAACATATTTAGCAGTTAAGCATTCTCTTTGTCATATTATCTTTTGTAGCTATGAACGTTGTGGCAGACCAGCCAGAGCTCGATCTTGATCTTTAGAGGGAAAATACCTTTTTTAATGGTAGAATACTTGATATGCTTAGGATGACGTGTATGTATATAGTATGCTAGCGCAAACCCATCCATAGAGAAGGTAACTTATGCATGACATTTTGGCATAACAACATGAGTATATATTCACAGGGATCGCATGGGGAGCGAATTTCCGGAATTCCCACGATCGAGCGATTCTATCTTACAATATTCATACGGTTATCCTTTTCTTTTTTTTTTATAATTCTTTAGGCCAATAGGAGTCTTCTAGATACTAGGAGTCTTGTGATTAGTGTTCAAAAAATATGTTGTTCGTTTTGTTGTTCTTTCGTCATGTTGATCTTGAACTTCTGTAGTTAGCTTAAGCGTTTGTAGGTTTTTGCCCTGTAGTGGGTTCTCGATATCGACTTCCTGTCAGCGGGTTTAGCCTTTTTCTAGTCCCCTTCTCGTCTATATTTTTTCTTGTGTAACAATGCTTTGAACTTTGTATTTCCGTTATAACAAGTAATGGAAGGGAGGGGGTAGCCTGTTTTGAAAAAGGTCCAAAGGCTGAATTGGAAGGACCATATAGATGATATGAAACTACCTTTATGATGATTTAGGTCAGTAGGATTCTTCTAGATACTAGGTCCAAAGGCTGATCTCGATCCTATCAGATTCATCTGATACATTGCTTGTACGCAGGCACCCCACCCCACCCCAACCCTAACCTCTCCCGCACCCCACCCTCCGCCGCCGCCGGTAGCGCCGCCGGGGCAAAGTCCCTCGGGGCGTGGCGGCGGCGGGGGCCCTCCTCGTCGCTGTGTGGAGAACAGCGGCCGGATCCGACCTCCTCGATGCATGGAGGAGCAGGCGCGCGTGGGATGGGCGACGACGGCAGCGGCCCTCCTCCCGACGGTTGTCCCCTAGCGGACCGGCCGGCGCGGTTGGGATGGGCGGCGATGCGGTCTCGCTCCTCCCGTCGGCTTCCCGCAGCACTCCGGCAGGGGCTGGTGGTGGGCGGCGGCCAGGCCCTCGGTCTGCGCCATGCCATCCATCCCCGCCTCTCGTCGGTGCGTGGAGGCGATCTCGGGTTTCTTCCACGACACGAGGGCGCCCGGGGCAGCAACCTTGGGTTCGACGGAGGAGGTGGCCTCTTCTTCGCCGGAGAGGTTCGGCCTGCGGTTGGTGGTGGTGGATTTTTTATCCATCACCGCCATCCGGCGGTGAGATGGAGGAGCATGGAAGCCGGCGATGGTGTCACCGGTGGGGGGTTGGATTGGCCAGCCCGGGATGGTCGCCGACGTGGGGGTCCAACCTGAATAAAGGCGGCGGTCCTAGGGCCTCTCTTGCGTGAAGAGGAGGACCTACCGGAGGCCTGGACTCGTGATCTGGCCGGAGGGTTGAGTTCCGGAAGGCTCCGCCGGTGAATGTAACAGTGCTTTGCCTGGAGTTTGCTGAATCGGAGGTATTCGGTCGTGCGCACCCATGTGTTTATTCCGACCATTTGGTTCTGGAGGGAGCGGCGCGAAGCTCTTTTTCTGTGTTGACATCAAGTGACTATGGATCCATGATGAAAGTCGGAAGAAGAGAATTTCATGAAGGCCGGAGGGGAGGACTAGCTAACGGAGGTTCAAGTCTCCGCGCTGTTGAGGGGCCTGCTTGGTGTCCGGGCTTCACAACAGCGGTATGAAAGTGGGGGTGACAACACAGGTGAAGCTCAGAGTCCTACCTTTCAGGGTGAAAACCCAAGGTCCGGCCTTAACTGGTTGTGCCTGGCAGTGACCTTGGTGGAGGTATTGTTTTGAGAGCGGGGACTATCTTCAGGGTGAAAACCTAAGATCTTTGATCGGGCGACGACGGTGTTTGAGCACTGTTCCCTTCTTGGAGGCGTCGTTTTTTGGAGAGTCTGTAATTCAGGTGTTGTCATGGCGGTGGATGTATTACTATTGTTAGGCCCGAGATACTGTAGCGGGACTTTTGTTTCTTAGTTTTCTTTTCCTTTTTTTGGCTGTGTGCATCTGTAGTGCCATTAGGGTGGTGCGTGTTGCAGAGGCTGGGTGTAATTGGTATCTCTTGATATTAATATATTCCCTTTATCGAAAAAAGGTCCAAAGGCTGAATTGGAAGGGCCATATAGAAGATAGGAAACTACATGTAGTATACACATGACCATTTATCGATTCAATATTTTCCCACATTAGCACAAACAATTTGAGGGTTAGATAAGTTTTCACAAACTCCGGAGCCTCTTTGGTTCTTAGGAAACATAGAGGGAAAGGCGGAAAGCACATGAGTGGATTTTTTTCCCGATGTCATTGTTCATTAGTTTGGACCAAAGGAACGGAACAATGAGAAACATAGGGAAAATTCTTTTAGAGACAGTTTGGTTCGCAGAATCTCTAAAACGTAGGTATTGAAAAATTGTAGGAATAGAATGCCCTGGCATGTTGAATCCTACAACATTTGAAAACACATGAATGTATGTTACATGTTGTTTGATTGTGTTGCCGGAAAAATACATGCCATACAAACAACGAAATTTTCCATGAGATTGGAGCTAAGTGAAATTCTGTTATCGAACTGTATAAAAAGTTGACCATAGGAAACATCTCTAATTCTGCATGGTTTCAAATCCTACGAACTAAACAAGCTCCATAGGTAAAATTTGTAAGGAAATGATATCCTCCAAAATTCCACCGGAATCTCTTTGGACCAAATGAGCTCTAACCGGCACACATAGAAACCATACACACCAATTTTGGCTGCAAAGAGCGCGTCCAAACTCCATGAAAGTGAGCACTAGTTTGAGGGGGTAAGTGGACAATTTTTTTTCCTATTTTCGAAATCCTATTGTAGACTGTGAGTCAAGACTCAAGAGCAGAAACATGCGGCGGTACAACTTTTTTTTTTTTTGAGAGAACGGCGGTACAACCTGCCAAGATAAAATTACATGTGAAGTTGAATTTCGGCATACATCAGCAGTCGTCCCTCTGCGCACGTGCGTTCCAGCACTCGTATGATCGTTCAGAAGTTCCCAGTAATTAATACATGTCCTCGTGCTACTGTACTTTATCAGGCGAGTGGATTAACATACTCCAGTATACTGTGTCACTCTCCAGATCAGTCTCGTGAAACTAATCACTCGTGATCGGCCTGCCGCTTCTCTGTAACTATGTATGTATATACTTTTTGTAGCTACACCTGTGAATCCAGCTTGATCCTCTTCTCCTCTAACTTCACCCCATCCATGTTCATGTCACCATCACTAGCAGCCGATCCTTGTTTCACGGTGCAGATTATTGCTGATGCATGATCTAGACAAGGCGAGGGTGGCGGCGGCAGCTCCTTGCTCTTCCCCCAGAGCACGCTGTACAGCCCTGCCACGAGCAGCGCCCCGCCGAGGATGCTACCGAGGTGGACGACCTCGCCGAGGAAGAAAGAGGAGCAGAACACGGTGAGCAGGAGGCCCAGCGGGTTGGACATGGCCAGGAACACCGGCCCGCGCTTCTCGATGCACCACGCCTGCAGGTAGAAGGACACCCCGGTGACCACGAACCCGGAGTACGCCACGGCGACAAGCCCCACGTCCAGCCGAAGTCTCCACACGTCCCGCCTCCCGGCGGTCGCCGCCGCCGCCAGCGCGAGCGACTGCGCCGTGCTGAGCAGGCACTGCAGCGCCGTGACCAGCAGCTTGTTGGGGTACTCCTTGAGGAGGCGCGCCTGGAGCACGATCCAGAGCGACCACGTCACGTTTGCCAGGAGCATCAGGAACGTGCCCTTCATCCACTGCCCCTGCTTGTTCCCGCCGCCGGCGTGCGCGTGGCCGGCGAAGGCGCGGTGGTGGTTGAGCGGGCTGAGCGGTGGCCCCGCGTAGAGGGCGATGACGAGCACGCCGCCAACGCAGAGCGCCACACCGGCCAGCTTCGCGGCGCCGGAGGAGGCACGGAGCTTGATGGCTTCGAGGTGGAGGAGGACGGCGAAGAGGAAGGTGATCACCGGGATGGAGTTGCTCGTGGCGGACGCCACGGTCGCGGAGGTGTACTTGAGGCTCAGGTTATGAAGGTTCATGCTCACCGTGCTCCTGTACGTAGATACGAGAGCAATACATGTTGCACTTACACACGTGTGTATGATCGATCTCTTTGAACTAACAGCAAGAATCAAGAATGATATCTTACCCGAGTAAAGCATACAAGAAAATCTTAGTGAACAACCACAGCGACATGGGTGGCGCGTTTCTCCTGCATGCAAAACCATTACAACATTCAGGGATCACAGTATCAGATTCAAACAGGGATCGACAGATTTTAGGTGAACTAATTACATGCATGAATGCATACACACTGACGTTAACTGTTAACTATGCCTTGATCGAGTAATTATGAAAGTACCATTACCTCTCGAGGATGATGGCGAGCGGCACCAAGAGAAGAGTGGCGGCAGCCTGGCGGTAGAAGATGAAGACGAAGGAGTTCATGCCTCCGTCCAAGGCCGCCTTGGAGACGACGTACATGCCGGTGTAGATCACCTGTATCACCATGGCCACAACATAGGCCTTCTTCCCTGCATCCGACGACATGGCTTTGCTATCACCTGTACCTGTACGTCCCTCCGATTGATCGACTCCCGAGCTGAGAGGTTTTCTGTGGTTGAGAGACAAACTAACTTAATGAGTGCGCCTTATATAAAGATCGATGGAGAATGCATGTATGTCGATGTTTCAGAGGAAAGTACAGTAGGTATTAGTAGCTTTTTTTCTCTTTTCTTTTTGAGATAATGCTGGCCTTTTCTCTATTGTATTTCTGCAGTAATATTAGCTTTTTTGCTGGCTCTCTGTGATTCACACATATTATTTGTTTGCCCAAAGAATGATATCTTTCATAGTTTCATCTCTTTTTTTTTCCTTTGAGAAAGATTTGATGTGGTTGCATGCATAACACTTGCGTTAGTGCTTATTGCTCATTCGGGAAAATAGCTACCTATAGCAAATGGGTAGTGGTGCACTCATTTAGATCTTCTGCTGCCAAAATATCTGTGATCACTCGTTACTGATGAGAAGTGTAAGAGAATATGCCAGCTAGTTGTGTCTCGTAGAAATGATTTTCTCCCCATTGGGGGATAGATTTCCTCCAATACAAATCCACCCACCAAAGTGCGTTAAGAATTCTAACTATATATGGACATACTGTCTTCAAGTTGCAATCGCACTTTATGTTTCTTCAAACACATTTTCTGAAATAACCCATTTAACATTCACGAAATAAACTGGAAGTTCGGTGTATGTTGAGCCAAAAACAAATGTATTATGTACCTCCATTCATTATTTCCTATGCACTTGGTGCCCAGTTTATACCATAGAATAATTCTTAAAATCTCATGGCAAATATATCTGAAACTATATGGATCAGTTATATATGCATGCAAGAAGTATTTAATTTACCATTGAAAAACAACAGTGGATTTCAGATATTACCCAATAAATTCACATTTTTGACACAAATGGCCCATTTAGCAGTTTATCATCTGGATTACCCCTATTTCGTGAGACGCCTGTCAGTTTTTCCCTTCTAAGAGTTTCCGAGATATCTGTAATGTGGGTTTTCTGTCGTTATGTTCAAGTGCCATGCCCCCCCCCCCGCGCCAAACGAAGTGGAGTGACTCAACAAATTTGGCCGCGGGAGGGAAAACCTGGTTCAGGAGCCGCAATGTTTCGTTTAAGTTGGTCCGGATGAGGGGAATTGGCCCAGCTTTGGCACAAGAACAAAAAAAAAAAACAAGAAAAAAACTGCGACATGGCACACCCCATGTGCATACATGGCCGATAGATTGCTCCAATATCTTGGAAGGGAAAAAAATTGGCAAAAACTTTCACTAAGTGGGGTAGTCCAAATGAAATGCTCAGTGGGGGTAATTCATGAAAAAAATGTAAAATCAGGGGTTACAAATTGGAATTCACTCTATAAATAGTTTTATATACTATTTGGTTGCATTTGGCACTATAATCATCTCATTTTCCATAAAAACAGTTGCTTGTTTTGTGCCTAAGTTAACTCCTTCTTATATATTCTGGTGCCTATGTTTCCATAGTAGATTATAAAAATAAATTTAGAGAAACCAAAGTGAACATCCATAAATTGGACCAAAGATTATCTAGAAATATAAATCCTTGAGTACTTAGAAAGAATGGGACACTATAACTTGTTATGCATATCAAGTTTGCTAACTTAGGCAATGGTGTTAGTTGTGTCAAACTAGAATAATTATAACTCTTTTGGTTGTATCTTCATAGGACTACCCTCAGTGGAGGTTGTAGAATTCTATGGGAGGAACGATACCCTCGTTGGAGGGTTCGGTTGCGTGTTATATGGGTGGAAAGAGCCTCCACCGTGGCCTGGTACATATCGGGTACGTATACTACACCATATTGGATACATGTCATTATACATGTCTAATACCCCCCTTAATCTGAACCGGACTAAGGTTCAGATTACGTTTGAACTCATCTACTTTCTTGGTACATAAAGGTTTTGTAAAACCATCAGCAATCTGATCCTTGCTAGAGATAAACCTAACATCAAGTTGCTTGCGAGCAACCCTTTCTCGAACAAAAAAGAAATCAATTTTAATGTGCTTGGTGCGTGCATGAAAAACGGGGTTTGCAGATAGATAGGTGACACCAAGATTGTCACACCATAGACTTGGTCGTTCACGAAGAATCACACCAAGTTCACGAACAAGAGCTTCGAGCCAAATAAGTTCAGAAGTAGCATCAGCAAGAGCTTTGTATTCAACCTCCGTACTCGATCTGGAGACAGTAGGTTGTTTTCTGGCACTCCAGGAAATGAGATTAGGACCAAAGAAAATGGCAAATCCTCCAGTAGATCGTCTGTCATCAAGATCACCAGCCCAGTCTGCATCTGAATGCGCACTAAGTAGTGTAGAGGGGGACTTGAGGAAGGTGAGTCCAATACTGCGAGTGCCATGAATATATCGAAGAATTCTCTTGACATCCGTCCAGTGAGAAGTGGTAGGGGCATGAAGGTACTGACACACCTTATTCACTGAGAAGAAAAGATCAGGCTTGGTCAGTGTCAAATACTGTAGAGCACCAACAATGCTTCTGTATCGAGTAATATCCTCAGAACCAAGTGGAGAACCTACAGTCAGTGTCAGTGTGTCTGTGGTAGATAGTGGCGTTGGACAAGGGGTACAGAAGCTCATACCAACTCGATCCAATAAATCTGTAGCATATTTCTCTTAATTCAGAATGAGAGCACCAGACTGTCGATGAACTTCAAGTCCCAAGAAAAAATGAAGGTCACCAAGATCCTTAAGAGCAAATTCCGAGCTCAAATGATGAAGTAGAGCTGAAATGGCTTGATCGGAGGAGCTCGTCACAATGATGTCATCGACATAGATAAGAATGAACATAGTGATACCTTTCTGTTGGAAAAGAAAAAGTGAAGTATCGGCCTTGGATGGAAAAAAGCCAAGCATGCGAAGCTTGGAACTAAGACGGGAGTACCATGCTCGAGGTGCCTGTTTAAGACCATACAACATTTTGTCAAGCT
This sequence comes from Lolium rigidum, assembly GCF_022539505.1. Taxonomy (NCBI): domain Eukaryota; kingdom Viridiplantae; phylum Streptophyta; class Magnoliopsida; order Poales; family Poaceae; genus Lolium; species Lolium rigidum. The sequence continues at coordinate 71,442,674 of NC_061511.1, read as the reverse complement.
GACCTCATCTTCCAGAACACCATGGAGAAACGCGTTCTTGACATCGAGCTGCCGTAAACTCCAACCTCGTGAAACTGATATAGAAAGGACAAGCCGAATTGTTGCAGACTTGACAACATGACTAAAAGTGTCTTCATAATCAATACCATACCGATGTTTGAATCCCTTGGCAACAAGACGTGCTTTATACCTGTCAATTGTACTATCCGCATTTTTCTTGATGTGATAAACCCATTTGCAGTCAATAATATTGCGACGAGAGTTTGGAGGAACAAGATGCCATGTGTGATTAGCAAGTAAAGTATCATATTCATCCTGCATGGCAAGCTTCCAATGTGTATCTGTAAGAGCCTCAGAAAAATTTCGTGGTTCTCCTGTAGATGTGAGTAAAGCATAGCGAATAGTACCATCGGTATATGTTTTCGGTTGGCATATACCTCGTTGTAGATGGGTTTGCACCCGAGCAGCAGGAGGAGGCTGCACAGAAGATCCAGACGGGGGAACAGGAATCTGGGCCGGATCTGCATGCAAAGCTGAGCTGCTGCTGGTGGCAGGGGCACCTGGTCGGGTGATGATGAGGGAGCAGGGTCCCCAGGCGACGTGGCAGATGCTTGTTGGAGCGGAGATGCCACGGTTGGGGAGACAGGGGCAGCTCTGGGGACCGCGCAGCAGGGGAGGGGGCAGCTCGGGGGACCGCGCAGCATGGGAGAGGGCCGGCTCGGGGGACCGCGGCGACGTGGCGCTCGCGGACCGGGCGGACGAAGGAGATTCCGTGCCAGGCGCGTCAGGAGAGTGGGGCCGCGGCGACGAGACGCGTGCGGGAGTGCATCGACTGTCGCGCACAGGCGAATCTTGTAATGTCCCAGGTTTAGAGACGATCGAGGGGTAGATTTTAGAAAGGGATGTGCATTGCATTGTAATTTACGGGGAAATTTCGCGCTTTTACACAAAAACTGCATCGAAGGGGGACAAGTTTCTCTCTCGACACTTTACAGGGTTAGGGTTTCGAGAGTGCGACAAACCTGTTCCTTATTCAACTAAACTAGGGTTTTGAGAAGAGAGTGGAGAGTTTGCATCACAAACTTAAGTTGCATGATTGAATTATAAATTAAGATGTATGATTGAATTCAAACCAAATTTGAATTTGAAATTCAAATTCAAACATAAAAAAACAAATATCTCATAAATTAATTATAAGGAAATTCATTAAGCAAATAACAAGGATACAAAGTATAAATAATACATATAATAATTAAAGCTCATTAGAGAAAACCTTGAGCTTTATTGATCATCACACAATTTACATTGTCATTACAATATTCATAAAGAAAATTAAATGAATAATACAACACCTTACAAGAATTGTTTAAATAGTAAAAGAAAAAGAAAATTACAGGTAAGAAAAATATATCCTAAGCTACAAGTTAATCTTGAGCTTGAAGATCTTCATCTTCACTTGATTATCATCTTGATTCCCTGCACACAACAAAGCAAAGCAACAATTATGCCAAGTGGCATTGCCACTTGGCAGGTTAGAAAGAAAATGGCAACAGAGAGGATATGCTCACAGCTCTGTCGAGCTGATCTACTCACAGTCAAGTACCAAGCCAGGTACCAAGCACTTGGTACACACACACAGCCAAACTGCTCACCGTGCAAGTGTGCATGCTCAACAAGACACACGAAGCCGGTGAGTCACCACAAGCTGCAGACCTTGTTGTCGACCAGAGAGGAAGGAGAAGGCCACATAAAAGCCTCCACAGTAAACCCTAAGCCATATCCATCGACAGAATCTCCAGGGTAAGAACACAAGCACATCAAGAACAGGAAGAACAGACACTGCTGTTCAACCTGCCTAACTCACCACAGCACTGAATCAAGCACCACAAGATTGCAAGGAGGAGCAGGGCAAGCATCATCACCACATCGAAGAAATCCTCTACACCAACACCCATTTTCTAGGAGCCGGAGTGAGGTATACACAAAATAACTCCGAGCAAACACATGCTTTGCTCATCAATAAGCATACACATGCATCACGGAATCAAAAAGGGTATGAAACCCCGTTCGTGTCATCATTTGGTCGCAAAGCCATTTGGTGCAAGCAAATATGGGTAAAGACCACTAGGCAATCATCCTATGGGAACAAGCAGCTTATGCAAATCAATGCATAACCGAAGAAATCCAAGCAAAAGATGAAGTCACAGCTAGCCTAGCCCACACACTTAGCACCTACAGCTACTTATGCCATCAGACTATAGACAAATTTTTGTCTATATACTTTGTCAACATCAAAGGGTCACTGGAAGTCCAATATTTGATCAAGCCAGTGAACAGTTATCCCAATCCAGCAAGCAATCATAAATCATAGTAAGTCACAGAGAGGGGAGCAACCATGACAGCATCACAAGTGCTGCCAGGGCCACCTCAACCCTGAGCCAGCACAAGAACCTACACATCATTATCCATTTGGATTCAGTAGAGAGCTAGGGTACACAACTGAGTGTTGGCATCCATCTAGCCCTAGCACATTTAATAAGATGATCACAACTGCAAAGCAGCTCACATCACTTATCCACTTCAGTAAAATTCAGGCAATACAGATAAGTGAACAAAACAAATAAATCAAAGCACCGAGGCTTTGTCGATGATCCAATGGATCATTGCAAGCAACAGCTACTGCTTAAGTAAGCACCAGCACACACCAGGACCAGCCTGTGTGATACATACACATCACAGGTTGAATAGAAGTGAAGCACTGAACCAACACAGAAGCTTTTACAAGCAACTGATGATCATATGATCATCAGAAGCTTGCTAGAGCATGCCAGGGCATGCTAGGGCATCACTGGCATCAACACATGAATCATATAAATTAAACAGCCACAGTTAAGCAATAATTGAATCACAGATAATTATATAAACCATTTTTATGATTGTATCCAGAAGCATATCATCAAGGAATTGATGTATATGGACCACAATTAAGCAAGGCTGAGCCTACCATGAGCCAACAATCTCTAATCACCAACCAAGCAGCACTGGTACTTGCTAAATAGCAAGAATCACTCACAGCAGTGAGCCAGGGAAGCATACATGAACACACATGAGTGACTGGCAAGCATAATAACATGAACAGAAGCACAGAGCAAGAATCTTGCAAGAATGGCAAGCACTGGCATGGCCAGGGCAACAATAGCCAAGGCCGAGAGAGGCGTAGCATGAACAAGATGAGCAAAGCACAACGAAGAACAACGAAGACACAGCAAGAGGGTTAGCACAACGGCTAGCACAGCAACCCAAGCGGCGTAGCAGCAGCACAGCAGCACGAGCAGAACAGCAGCAGCATCACGGCATGGCCGCACCTCTACGAGGCACGGCAAGCCAGTGACCAAGCTAGACGGAGAAGAGGAAGGGAAGGAGTAGAACGAGCAAAAGAGAGAGAGCAGGAGGTGGCGCACATACCCGGGGCAAGCAGACGAGCAGATGCGGCCATGGCGGCCACGGCGGCGCGCGCCGAGTGCTCGGTAGCACCTGGCCAGGCCAGGCCATGCGCCGACAAGCGCCGTAGCGCCCCACACCACCGTGGCGAGGCCCACGGCGGCGCCACCGCGCCTGGAGCCCAGTGAACGGCGGGATCGAGCGATCCCGTAACCCTAGCACCAGAAGGGGTCGAGGCCGAGAGCAGCAGGTCACCCGCGTCAGATCGATGCGGATAGGATTGACCACCGTCGTGGGGCGCGTCGATTGCGCACCATGGCGAGGGCCAGGTCCGGCGAATCTCGCCGGAATCTAGCGGCGACGGCGGAGGCGACGCGGGTTGCCAGAGCGGCTAGGGTTAGGGTTCGGTCGCGCGTGAGAGGGAGAGAGAGAAGTGGGGCTAGTCGAGCCGGACCAGGCCGGTCGGTTCGACCTAACCCACTGGGTTGCACCGACAGGTGGGCCCAGGGGCATTTTTGCCATTTCACAATTCAATTAAAATGCATAAACTTTGGAAAGGCACAATAAATACTTAATAGCTCTAAAAAATAATTAAAAATATGAAAATAGATCAGAATAAAATTCTCTATCATAATAAAATACAAAGGGGAATTTTTGAAAACAATTTAGAATAAGTCTTCATTTGATGATTTAAATAATCATTTAAATCACTCATATTATTTTCAATAATGAAAATTAGTTCAATAATGCCTTTAGACTATAAAAACACCTTGACAACATTTCAAGGTTGTATTTTACCCTAAACAGAGTATCCCCAAATTATTCTTAGTAATAACCTTCCACATAAAATAATAAAACACCAGCAAAGGGGGGAACAACCCTAAAAACTGAATCATGCATAATTGCTTCTTTAACCATTGCCCTTATCGGACAATGATGCTATTTTTCAGAACCATAGGACAAGGGTCAGTCCACACCTTCAAACTGCAAAACTTTGCGTTGTTCGTGCAAGTTCATCACTTGCTCATGTCATTTGAGTATTTCTATCAAATTACTTGCAAAGTATTATGGTTATCACTATTGCATAAAAATCAAAACCACTACTTTCATAACTATGAATATGACTATGTGGTGGGCAATGGAACCATGGATTGTGTTGATATGGTGGAGGTTCCATTGCACGGGTTTATATCCATCTAGGATTAAACAACAAATGTTGCCAGTGATTCTTGTGCCGTAATACCCGTGTTAACCATAAGATCCGGAGTGGGACGGAGTAGTCAAAAGTGTTTCCACCTCTCGTTCATCAACGGATGCGCTTTACCGTAGTACACTTGTAATCCAAGGGGGCAAGCCGGTGAGGCCGGGGAGTCCTAAGTCCCCACGGCATAGTCCGTAGTACACTTGTCGCCCGAAGGAGCAAGATGGTGAGGTCGGGGAGTCCTAAGTCCCCACGGTATTGCGGTCTATGATGGGTTGCAGACTACCGGCGAAGGAGTTTGGTTCGATCCCAGCATCGTCGTCGTGGTCGGGGTCCACCTCCGAAATATATGGGAATAATGGGACCGGCGAGGACCCGTGGTCGGGGCATGCAACAAAGGGTGGGTGTTCGAGGTAGCGGAGGAACATGATTGGCTAGACCTTATACCGGGCCTCACACCGAAGGAAGTGTGGACGGGAAAGCCGCTCGGTTGGCACCAAGGTTAAGATCTCTTATGGGTAAAGCAACACACCTCTCGCGAGTGTAAAGAATCGTGACTCGTCACTCCCTGTTCCGGGATAAGGAACTGCGAACGCGGCCGAAAAGGAGCTCCATGAAGTTCTAGTAAACCGGTGAAGGCTGACGGACATAGCTCTTTGGAATAAAAGCAATCTCTTGAAGAAATGTTTATCAAAACTTGCATTGGTATTAGACTTTCTGGTCTAATATCGTAGCTAGTGCATTAAACACCTCTTATCTATAATGAACTTGTTGAGTACGCTCGTACTCATACCACTCTTAAACCCCATGCTTAGATTGCCTGAATCATCTGGAGGAGGACTACGACAACAATGAAGGAGCCGAGATCATCGGCTATGAAGAACCAAACCTCTCTGGAGGTATAGAAGGCGTAGACTACCTCATCGTCTACGGATCCGGGGAGGCTTCCGGAGGAGATCAAGCCTAGAGATATCCAGTAGTAGTAACCGAGCAGCCCGAACTCTTAGTATTTAGCTGCTCGAGGAAATAAATGTATAACTTAATGAGACTCTTATATTGTAAGCTAAGTTGGGTTCGCCTCGAACCCAGGAGTATTCCTCTTAGGACCCAAGAGGAGCTCCGAGATGACATGTGTATGATAGTTGTAATAATAAATGAATGAGTTATGGACCTACTATGTTCTGTTGTACTACTCGAGGGATGTAATATTTGCGGAATGGTACTTCGTGAATGTTATATCAACGACCGGCATACTACAACATGCGGTAGGTATGTGGTCACCACAGCTTGGTATCGTAGCAAAAGCTTTGACCTTAGGTTGGAACCTAGTAAATGGGACCAAACGTTAGGAGTCAAATAGGACTAGTAAAGAATTCTCTAAAAATATGGTGTATATTCAATTGAGAATACAACAATCATATCTTTTAGTGCGATAATTCTTTATTATCTCTATTATGATGCATTATTATTAATCTTATAATCTTTCTATTTCTACAGCCAACATGGCAAGTTCACGTCCCGGACGAAACGTGAAAGTGATGGATTCCACATTGAGTGAATACGAAGGAGGACTTGCAGATATTCTAGGAGCCATGTTACTTGAATTTGGGTGTGATCCCCAGATCCAAGTAAAGAAATACATGTACTATGATGGTACTGTATTGGCCAAGTGTAGGGTAGGACCGCGACTTCCCGAATCTCCGGGAATGAGCGTAGTCATGCCAGCAGGGAAGCCAGGACTATCAACACAGCCTACCATATAGCCGTTATGAGAGCCATAACCGACATTCGGGAACATAAGACGAAAGAGCTTATGGGTTCCGAATTCTCCCATATTCCTCATAATCAGGAGGAAGAAGATCCCATGCTTAACCACTACAAATATGCAAAACGCAAACCAATAGCAGCTGCAAAATATATGGATAATAGCCACAACTTCATATCATTACTCTTTCAGTTGAACCATCATCTGACGGGAGCAATTGATACGATGCTAGAGGAGTTTACTGAACCCAAGGAGGAGATTAGGGGGAAAGAACCTATGGAGAATGTGGTGCACACACTAGTTTACTCAGCTGGTGACTACATTAGTATTGATCCTCTTGAGCGTGAACCTACACCTGTTACACCTGGGAACTATCTGGGTAGTTCCTATGGGGGATACGAGGGCGGAGAGGAATCCGGAAACAATCAGCGTTCCGAGACTCCTATCGAAAATTCCACGGGTTGACGTTGGGGATCTGATACTGGAACCCATAGTACTTCAGTGTATTATGACGGAGAGATGAATGATGACGCCACAACCCAGAACCAGAGTTATCCTAGTAATGAAGGAGTTGATGGAGGGTATCCGACACAGGTTGAGTCGGGTATGAGTGTTGGAAACACCTATGGTGGAGCTACAGGGGAGTACACTCGATGGGTGGATTATGATGCACTTAACGATCAGTTTGTGAACACTGATTTCTCCCTAGGATCATCATCTGATTCGGATTACCAGCCAACGGGGAGACCTTATGTTCCGTGGTCTATCGAGAGGACGACACGTTCGACCGGATGGAAGCCTCGGGATGTACCGGGAGTGAAGATCGACTAGAGTCCACCAAGGGAGGCGAGGCTATAATACACAAGTACCACGTGTATTATAGTATGTAATATTTGTATAAATTTGTACATATACTTTAATAAGTGAGTTTGCATACTCACATCGACTTGAGTATTGTAATAAGACCACTTAAGTATGTATATACATGGTATATGTTTTGTATGATTTGGATTTGCTTCTTGATTTCCATTGCGTGACTAGTTCTCAGTGCACAAAGTTGAGCTCGTAAAACTTGCGCATGGAGTAATTATGAGTATCATCTTGTGTTGCAGAACTAGGGGGTTATGTCGGGAGCGCTAGGAGAGGAGACCGAAGCACAGCGCATGGAGCGCGAAGCAAAACAAAAGGAAGAGGCTGAGGGAGCAGCCAGAGATCAGTTTCCACCACCACCACCACCCATGACGTAGCAGAATTTTGTTCAGTACATGCAGCTAGTGGAGAAAAGACAACGTGTAACATTGGAGCAGCAGAACAAATTTTTCCAAGAATTGCTGCAACAGAACCGGGTAGAGAGACCCGAGAATCCGGGAGTCACCTTAGCAGACTTCCAGAACATCAAGCCTATATCTTTCGCATACGCGCCCGAGCCAATGGACGCGGAAGATTGGCTTATGGATACTGAGCGAAAGCTCAATACCGTTGGATGTAACGACCAAGAGAAGGTTCGTTATGCTACTCATCTGCTGTGTGGACTGATACGTCTCCGACGTATCGATAATTTCTTATGTTCCATGCCACATTATTGATGATACCGACATGTTTTGTTCACATTTTATGTCATATTTATGCGTTTTCCGGAACTAACCTATTGACGAGATGCCAAAAGGCCGACTGTCGTTTTCCGCTGTTTTTGGTTTCGAAATCCTAGTAAGGAAATATTTTCGGAATCGGACGAAATCAACACCGAAAGTCTTAGAATTCCCGGAAGCTTCCGAACACCGAAGGAGAGTCGGAGGCGGGCAGCGGGGGCCCACACCATAAGGCGGCACGGTGGCCCCCGGCCGCGCCAGCCCTATGGTGTGGGGGCCCCGACCCGCCTTCTTGCGCCGCCTCTCCGCCTATATATTTGTCCCCGACCTAAAAACATCGACAAGTTCGACGAAACGGAGAAAACCATCCAGAGCCGCCGCCATCGCGAAAGTCCAATTCGGGGACGAAGTCGCTGTTCCGGCACCCTGCCGGACGGGGAATTGCCCCGGAGCCATCTCCACCGCCGTCTTCACCGCCATCTTCACCGCCATCGCTGCCTCCATGATGAGGAGGGAGTAATCCACCCCCGAGGCTGAGGGTTCCGCTGTAGCTATGTGGTTCATCTCTCTCCCATGTACCTCAATACAATAATCTCATGAGCTGCTTTACATGATTGAGATTCATATGAGTTTTGTATCACTATTCATCTATGTGCTACTCTAGTGATGTTATTAAAGTAGTTTTACTCCTCCCGCACGGTGTAATGGTGACAAGTGTGTGCATCCGTGTTAGTACTTGGCGTATGCTATGATTATGATCTCTTGTAGATTATGAAGTTAACTATTGCTATGATGGTATTGATGTGATCTATTCCTCCTACATAGTGTGAAGGTGACAAGTGTGCATACTATGTTAGTACTTGGTTTAGTCGTATTGATCTATCTTACACTCTAAGGTTATTTAAATATGAACATTGAATTGTGGAGCTTGTTAACTCCGGCATTGAGGGTTCGTGTAATCCTACGCAATGTGTTCATCATCCAACAAGAGTGTAGAGTATGCATTTATCTATTCCGTTATGTGATCAATGTTAAGAGTGTCCACTAGTGAAAGTGTAATCCCTAGGCCTTGTTCCTAAATATCGCTATCGCTGCTTGTTTACTCGTTTCTATGCGTTACTATCGCTGCAATACTACCACCATCAACTACACGCCAGACAAGCTATTTTCTCGGTACCGTTGCTACTCGCTCATACTTATTTATACCACCTGTATTTCACTATCTCTTCGCCGAACTAGTGCACCTATTAGGTGTGTTGGGGACACAAGAGACTTCTTGCTTTGTGGTTGCAGTGGTTGCATGAGAGGGATATCTTTGACCTCTTCCTCCCCGAGTTCGATAAATCTTAGGTGATCCACTTAAGGGAAAACTTGCTGCTGTTCTACAAACCTCTCGCTCTTGGAGGCCCAACACTGTCTACAGGAAAAGGAGGGGGCGTAGACATCAAGCTATTTTCTGGCGCCGTTGCCGGGGAGGAAAGGTAAAAGGTACTCACACTCCGGATCTCGGCTACTAAGCTATTTTCGCCGTTGTAAGTACTCGAAGCTATTTCCTTTAGATCCTGCTATTGCATCTTTTTGTTTCTTGTTTACACTAGTTTGGCATAATGGACAAGAATGAGCTTCTTATGCTATTTCCTGATTTAAAACATGGATTGTTTGATGCGAAAATTAAAAAACCTATGGAATCTTATTTGCATGCTCGGTAGTAATATTAGTATGAACGCTTTGAACACCATTGTTGATAATGATATAGAAAGTTCTAAGCTTGGGGAAGTCTGGTTTTCATGATCTTTTTAGTCCCCCAAGCATTGAGGAGAAAATTTTCTTTGATGATACTTTGCCTCCCATATATGATGATTATAATGATAGTGGTCTTTTGGTGCCACCTACTATGGAGAGTAAATTTTGTTGTGATTATACTATGCCTCCAACACTTGATGAGAATAATAATGATAACTACTTTGTTGAATTTGCTCCTACTACAATTAATAAGAATAACTATGCTTATGTGGATGAGACTCATGATAAGAATGCTTTATGTGATAGTTATATTGTTGAGTTTGCTCATGATGCTACTGAAAGTTATTATGAGAAAGGAAAATATGGTTGTAGAAATTTTCATGTTACTAAAACACCTCTCTATATGCTGAAATTTTTGAAGCTACACTTGTTTTATCTTTCTATGCTTGTTACTTTGCTCTTAATGAACTTGTTTATTTACAAGATTCCTTTTCATAGGAAGCATGTTAGACTTAAATGTGTTTTGAATTTGCCTCTTGATGCTCTCTTTTGCTTCAAATACTATTTCTTATGAGTGCATCATTAAAACTGCTGAGCCCATCTTAATGGCTATAAAGAAAGAACTTCTTGGGAGATAACCCATGTGTTATTTTGCTACAGTACTTTATTTTATATTTGTGTCTTGGAAGTTTTTTACTACTGTAGCAACCTCTCCTTATCTTAGTTTTGTGTTTTGTTGTGCCAAGTGAAGCCTCTAATCGAAGGTTGATACTAGATTTGGATTTCTGCGCAGAAACAGATTTCTATCTGTCACGAATCTGGGCTGTTTTCTCTGTAGAAAAATCAGAAAAATATGGAAATTTACGTGCGTGTTCCACAGATATGTACGCAACTTTCATTAGTTTTGAGTTTTCTGATCTGAGCAACGGAAGTATTTATTAGAAATTCGTCTTTACGGACTGTTCTGTTTTGACAGATTCTGCCTTTTATTTCGCATTGCTTCTTTCGCTGTGTTGGGTGGATTTCTTTGTTCCATTACCTTCCAGTAGCTTTGAGCAATGTCCAGAAGTGTTAAGAATGATTGTGTCACCTCTGAACATGTGAGTTTTTGATTATGTACTAACCCCTCTAATGAAGTTTATGAGAAGTTTGGTGTGAAGGAAGTTTTCAAGGGTCAAGAGAGGAGGATGATATACTATGATCAAGAAGAGTGAAAGCTCTAAGCTTGGGGATGCCCCGGTGGTTCACCCCTGCATATATCAAGAAGACTCAAGCGTCTAAGCTTGGGGATGCCCAAGGCATCCCCTTCTTCATCGACAACATTATCAGGTTCCTCCCCTGAAACTATATTTTTATTCAATCACATCTTATGTGCTTTTCTTGGAGCGTCTGTATGTTTCTTGTTTTTAGTTTTTGTTTGAATAAATGCTTGTGTGGGAGAGAGACACGCTCCGCTGGTTCGTATGAACACATGTGTTCTTAGCTTTTAATGTTCATGGCGAAGGTTGAAACTGCTTCGTTAATTGTTATATGGTTGGAAACGGAAAATGCTACATGTAGTAATTGGTATGATGTCTTGAATAACTTGATATTTGGCAATTGTTGTGCTCATTTTTAAGCTCTTGCATCATATACTTTGCACCCATTAATGAAGAAATACATAGAGCATGCTAAAATTTGGTTTGCATAATTGGTCTCTCTAAGGTCTAGATAATTTCTAGTATTGAGTTTGAACAATAAGGAAGACGGTGTAGAGTCTTATAATGTTCTCAATATGTCTTTTATGTGAGTTTTGCTGCACCGGTTCATCCTTGTGTTTGTTTCAAATAACCTTGCTAGCCTAAACCTTGTATCGAGAGGGAATACTTCTCATGCATCCAAAATACTTGAGCCAACCACTATGCCATTTGTGTCCACCATACCTACCTACTACATGGTATTTCTCCGCCATTCCAAAGTAAATTGCTTGAGTGCTACCTTTAAAATTCCATCATTCACCTTTGCAATATATAGCTCATGGGACAAATAGCTTAAAAACTATTGTGGTATTGAATATGTACTTATGCACTTTATCTCTTATTAAGTTGCTTGTTGTGCGATAACCATGTTCACTGGGGACGCCATCAACTACTCTTTGTTGAAATTCATGTGAGTTGCTATGCATGTTCATCTTGTCTGAAGTAAGAGAGATCTACCACCTTATGGTTAAGCATGCATATTGTTAGAGAAGAACATTGGGCCGCTAACTAAAGCCATGATCCATGGTGGAAGTTTCAGTTTTGGACATATATCCTCAATCTCATATGAGAAAATTATTAATTGTTGTTACATGCTTATGCATAAAAGAGGAGTCCATTATCTGTTGTCTATGTTGTCCCGGTATGGATGTCTAAGTTGAGAATAATCAATAGCGAGAAATCCAATGCGAGCTTTCTCCTTAGACCTTTGTACAGGCGGCATAGAGGTACCCCTTTGTGACACTTGGTTAAAACATGTGCATTGCGATGATCCAGTAGTCCAAGCTAATTAGGACAAGGTGCGGGCACTATTAGTATACTATGCATGAGGCTTGCAACTTGTAAGATATAATTTACATGATACATATGCTTTATTACTACCGTTGACAAAATTGTTTCTTGTTTTCAAAATCAAAGCTCTAGCACAAATATAGCAATCGATGCTTTTCCTCTATGGAGGACCATTCTTTTACTTTCATTGTTGAGTCAGTTCACCTATTTCTCTCCACCTCAAGAAGCAAACACTTGTGTGAACTGTGCATTGATTCCTACATATTTGCATATTGCACTTGTTATATTGCTTTGCATTGACAACTATCCATGAGATATACATGTTACAAGTTGAAAGCAACCGCTGAAACTTAATCTTCCTTTGTGTTGCTTCAATACCTTTACTTTGAATTATTGCTTTATGAGTTAACTCATATGCAAGACTTATTGATGCTTGTCTTGAAGTACTATTCATGAAAAATCTTTGCTATATGATTCACTTGTTTACTCATGTCATATACATTGTTTTGATCGCTGCATTCACTACATATGCTTTACAAATAGTATGATCAAGGTTATGATGGCATGTCACTCCAGAAATTATCTTTGTTATCGTTTTACCTGCTCGGGACGAGCAGAACTAAGCTTGGGGATGCTGATACGTCTCCGACGTATCGATAATTTCTTATGTTCCATGCCACATTATTGATGATACCGACATGTTTTGTTCACATTTTATGTCATATTTATGCGTTTTCCGGAACTAACCTATTGACGAGATGCCGAAAGGCCGCTGTCGTTTTCTGCTGTTTTTGGTTTCGTAAATCCTAGTAAGGAAATATTTTCGGAATTGGACGAAATCAACACCGAAAGTCTTAGAATTCCCGGAAGCTTCCGGAACACCGAAGGAGAGTCGGAGGCGGGCAGCAGGGGGCCCACACCATAAGGCGGCGCGGGTGGCCCCCTGGATGCGCCAGCCTATGGTGTGGGGGCCCCAGCCGCCTCCTTGCGCCGCCTCTCCGCCTATATATTCGTCCCTGACCTAAAAACATCGACAAGTTCGACGAAAACAGAGAAAACCATCCAGAGCCGCTGCCATCGCGAAAGTCCAATTCGGGGGACAGAAGTCGCTGTTCCGGCACCCTGCCGGGACGGGGAATTGCCCCCGGAGCCATCTCCACCGCCGTCTTCACCGCCATCTTCACCGCCATCGCTGCCTCCATGATGAGGAGGGAGTAATCCACCCCCGAGGCTGAGCGCTCTGCTGTAGCTATGTGGTTCATCTCTCTCCCATGTACCTCAATACAATAATCTCATGAGCTGCTTTACATGATTGAGATTCATATGAGTTTTGTATCACTATTCATCTATGTGCTACTCTAGTGATGTTATTAAAGTAGTTTTACTCCTCCTGCACGGTGTAATGGTGACAGTGTGTGCATCCATGTTAGTACTTGGCGTATGCTATGATTATGATCTCTTGTAGATTATTAAGTTAACTATTGCTATGATGGTATTGATGTGATCTATTCCTCCTACATAGTGTGAAGGTGACAGTGTGCATACTATGTTAGTACTTGGTTCAGTCGTATTGATCTATCTTACACTCTAAGGTTATTTAAATATGAACATTGAATTGTGGAGCTTGTTAACTCCGGCATTGAGGGTTCGTGTAATCCTACGCAATGTGTTCATCATCCAACAAGAGTGTAGAGTATGCATTTATCTATTCTCGTTATGTGATCAATGTTGAGAGTGTCCACTAGTGAAAGTGTAATCCCTAGGCCTTGTTCCTAAATACTGCTATCGCTGCTTGTTTACTGTTTTACTGCGTTACTACTGCTGCAATACTACCACCATCAACTACACGCCAGCAAGCTATTTTCTGGTACCGTTGCTACTGCTCATACTTATTTATACCACCTATATTTCACTATCTCTTCGCCGAACTAGTGCACCTATTAGGTGTGTTGGGGACACAAGAGACTTCTTGCTTTGTGGTTGCAGGGTTGCATGAGAGGGATATCTTTGACCTCTTCCTCCCTGAGTTCGATAAATCTTGGGTGATCCACTTAAGGGAAAACTTGCTTCTGTTCTACAAACCTCTGCTCTTGGAGGCCCAACACTGTCTACAGGAAAAGGAGGGGGCGTAGACATCATGGACCTGCCGCATCATGGTGGGACAATAGCGTAGCCGTTTATCCGGCTGGAAAGGTATTTACCTGGGAGGAGTTCACGAGGAAGTTCAGGGAATCCAATGTTCCTGAAAGTATTGTGGAACTGAAGCGCCGAGAATTTGAAAATCTCGAGCAGAAGGACAAGGCAATCCTGACTGATGTCAGGGAATTCTCAAAGCTATCTCGGTATGCTGTTGAAGAAGTCAACACTGAGGACAAGAAGAAGAAGAGGTTTCTGAGGGGGTTAAGTCCCCAGTTTAAAGTACAGCTCCGTATGATGAGAGCAACAGAGTTCCAAGAGTTGGTGGATGCAGCCATCACTCTGGAAGATGATTTTAAGCAACTGCAGGAGGAAAAGAGGAAGAAGGCCAAGTTTGAGCCTAAAAGATTTTCCAATAACAAGCCCAACACCAGCTTGAATTTCAAGCCAAGATACAACAACAACAACAACAACAACAACAGCAACTACTACGGTAGTAGAAAGAATCAAGCATTTCAGACTGCAAACCAAATAGTTTGCCGTATTTGTGGAATTAAAGGACATACTTCGAAGGACTGTCGCAAACCCAGAATCATCTGCTTCGGGTGTCGCCAGGAGGGGCACATGATGAAAGACTGCCCTAATAAGAAGAATGGAGGAGGTCAGTCTGGAGGAGGTGGAAGCCGAGGAGGAAACACCGGAGGGAACTGGAAGAATAAGAAGCCCTTCGGCAAGCTGAACTGCACTAGTCTGGAGGAGGTGGTCAACTCCGATCAGGCGGTGATAGGTACGCTCCAGATACTCACTCATCCTGGCAAAGTACTTTTTGATACTCGGTGCAACTACATCATTCATTTCTCAACAATTCATCATCAAACATGGGATTAGTTGCACTAAGTTAGACACACCCATAACCATACTTTCGCGGGGGAACGATAGTAGTAACTCATACTAAACAAAAACAAGTCATCATGATCAATAAGTGCGCGTTTGACGCGGACCTCGTTCATTTTACCGATGAAGGACATTGATGTCATTCTTGGTATGAACTCGGTTGGAAGCTAATGGAGCATTGATCGACTGTGTGAACAAGACAAGTATCTTTGAAAAGCCCCGATGGAAGTAGAATGATTTACCAAGGCGACAAACATACACAGATTGAAGTGGAGCTACAGCTGAACAGCATGAAGGAGGTGAAATTAGAGGATATACCTGTAGTAAATGAATTTCAGGATGTATTTCCTGCAGAATTACCTGGTATGCCACCAGATAGGGAGATAGAATTCACTATCGACCTAATTCCAGGAACAGCTCCGATTGCTAAGGCACCATACAAGATGGGGCCCAAGGAGTTGAAAGAACTTAAGGAGCAATTGGATGATTTGGAACAGAAAGGATTTATACAAGAAAGTGTTTCACCATGGGGATCACCTGTGATCTTCGTGGATAAAAGGGATGGAGGAAGAAGGATGTGCGGAGATTATAGGAATCTGAACAACGTCACAATTAAGAACAAGTATCCACTTCCAAGAATACAAGATCTATTTGATCAAGTTAGAGGCGCGGGAGTCTTTTCCAAGATTGATCTAAGACCCGGTTATCACCAGATAAAGATCAAGAAGGAAGACGTTCCGAAAACTGCCTTTGTCTCAAGGTATGGACATCATGAATACCTTGTAGTGCCTTTTGGATTAACCAATGCCCCGAAGAATATTCATGAATGTCATGAATAAGATTTTCATGCCATATCTAGACAAGTTTGTCATCGTATTCATCGATGATATCTTGATATATTCCAAGAACAAGGCCGAACATGCTGAACATTTGAGGTTAGTGTTGCAAACACTAAGGGAACATCAACTCTATGCCAAATTTAGCAAGTGTGAATTTTGGCTAGATCAAGTGGAATTCCTTGGTCATGTTATTAGTAAAGATGGAATAGCTCGTTAACCCGAGTAAGGTAGCAGACGGTTCTAGAATGGGAAGCACCCAAGACTGTCAAGGAAATCCGAGGATTCCTAGGAATGGCAGGATATTACCGGAGATTCATTGAAGGATTCTCTAAGATAGCAGGACCAATGACAAAGCTGTTAAGGAAGAACACACCATTCGTGTGGTCAGAGGAGTGTGAGAAGAGTTTTCAAACTCTGAAGGAGAAACTCACCACGGCACCGGTGTTAGCGGTTCCGGAAGTTGGCAAGGATTACACCGTGTACTGTGACGCATCCAAGCACGGATTGGGTTGCGTACTCATGCAAGATCGGAAAGTGATATCTTATGGATCGAGGCAACTCAGACCTCATGAAGTGAATTATCCAACACATGATTTGGAATTAGCAGCAGTCGTATTTGCACTCAAAACTTGGAGACATTTTCTCTATGGAGCCAAGTGTGAGCTCTATACGTATCACAAGAGTCTCAAATATTTCTTCACTCAGAAGGAACTCAACATGAGGCAGAAAAGATGGCTTGAACTAATCAAGGATTATGATTTGACCATCAATTACACTCCAGGGAAGGCCAATGTTGTAGCAGATGCCTTGAGTAGGAAGAGCACCGAAGGAGTGGAACAAGAAATCTCACCGGAATTGAGGAAGGAAATAAGCCAAGCCCAAATACAACTTTGGGAGAAGGAAGCCCATGAAGGGTTATCGGCGTTGCAAGTAGCCGATGAGCTAAATGTTAACCTGAAGAATGAGATCATGATGGGTCAGCTGGACGATCCATTTATCGTTGAGGAGATGAGAAGAATAGATGAAGGAAGACCATCGAATTTCACCGCGGAGAATCTGGATCATTATGGTTCCAGAAGAGAATTTGCGTTCCGGATATTGCTGAAATTAAGGAAGTAATACTCCGGGAAGCCCATCAAACACCATATTCCATACATCCGGGAAGTACAAAGATGTACATGGATCTAAAGGAACTATTCTGGTGGAATAACATGAAGAGAGAGATAGCACAATATGTGGCGGAATGCCATACCTGCTGAGAGTGAAGGCTGAACACCGAGTCCAAGCAGAAAGTTACAACCTTTACCTATTCCGGAGTGGAAATGGGAGGAAATAGGGATGGATTTCATCACCGGACTACCCATGACCAATAAAAAGAAGGACATGATATGGGTAATCGTGGACCGGTTGACGAAGAGCGCCCACTTCTTAGCGGTAAATCAGCGAAGATAAAGGAGAGAAACTCATTGATCTTTACATCAAAGAGATCGTGAGTAAGCATGGAGTGCCTAAGAAGATAGTGTCGGATCGAGGATCCGTGTTCACATCAGCATTCTGGAAGCAACTACACGAAGCTTTAGGATCCAAGTTGGACTATAGTACCGCTTATCATCCCCAGACAGGTGGACAAACCGAGAGAACTAACCAGATCCTAGAGGATATGCTTAGGGCTTGTGCCCTAGACTTCGGAGGATCATGGGAAGAACACTTACCATTAGCAGAGTTCTCATACAACAATAGCTATCAAAGTAGTATCAAGATGGCACCATTCGAAGCTCTCTACGGAAGAAAGTGTAGATCACTGATACGTCTCCGATGTATCGATAATTTCTTATGTTCCATGCCACATTATTGATGTTATCTACATGTTTTATGCACACTTTATGTCATATTCGTGCATTTTCTGGAACTAACCTATTAACAAGATGCCGAAGTGCCAGTTGCTGTTTTCTGCTGTTTTTGGTTTCAGAAATCCTAGTAACGAACTATTCTCGGAATTGGACGAAATCAACGCCCAGGGTCCTATTTTGCCACGAAGCTTCCAGAAGACCGAAGAGAAGACGAAGTGGGGCCACGAGGTGGCCAAACTACAGGGCGGCGCGGCCCAAGCCTTGGCCGCGCCGGCCTGTAGTTTGGGCCCCTCGTGCCGCCTCTTGACCTGCCCTTCCGCCTACTTAAAGCCTCCGTCGCGAAACCCCCAGTACCGAGAGCCACGATACGGAAAACCTTCCAGAGACGCCGCCGCCGCCGATCCCATCTCGGGGGATCCAGGAGGTTGCCTCCGGCACCCTGCCGGAGAGGGGATTCATCTCCCGGAGGACTCTACGCCGCCATGGTCGCCTCCGGAGTGATGTGTGAGTAGTCTACCCCTGGACTATGGGTCCATAACAGTAGCTAGATGGTTGTCTTCTCCCCATTGTGCTATCATTGTCGGATCTTGTGAGCTGCCTAACATGATCAAGATCATCTATCTGTAATTCTATATGTTGTGTTTGTTGGGATCCGATGAATAGAGAATACTTGTTATGTTGATTATCAAAGTTATGTCTATGTGTTGTTTATGATCTTGCATGCTCTCCAGTTACTAGTAGATGCTCCGGCCAAGTAGATGCTTGTAACTCCAAGAGGGAGTATTTATGCTCGATAGTGGGTTCATGCCCGCATTGACACCGGAACAGGTGACGTGAAAGTTCTAAGGTTGTGTTGTGATGTTGCCACTAGGGATAAAACATTGATGCTATGTCTAAGGATGTAGTTGTTGATTACATTACGCACCATACTTAATGCAATTGTCTCGTTGCTTTGCAACTTAATACTGGAGGGGGTTCGGATGATAACCCGAAGGTGGACTTTTTAGGCATAGATGCGGTTGGATGGCGGTCTATGTACTTTGTCGTAATGCCCAATTAAATCTCACTATACTCATCATAATATGTATGTGCATGGTCATGCCCTCTTTATTTGTCAATTGCCCAAGCTGTAATTTGTTCACCCAACATGCTGTTTATCTTATGGGAGAGACACCTCTAGTGAACTGTGGACCCCGGTCCAATTCTCTATACTGAAATACAATCTATTGCAATACTTGTTCTACTGTTTTCTGCAAACAATCATCTTCCACACAATACGGTTAATCCTTTGTTACAGCAAGCCGGTGAGATTGACAACCTCACTCGTTTCGTTGGGGCAAAGTACTTTGGTTGTGTTGTGCGGGTTCCACGTTGGCGCCGAAATCTCCGGTGTTGCGTCGCACTACATCCCGCCGCCATCAACCTTCAACGTGCTTCTTGACTCCTCCTCGGTTCGATTAAACCTTGGTTTCTTTCGAGGGAAACTTGCCGCTGTGCGCATCACACCTTCCTCTTGGGGTTCCCAACGGACGTGTCAACCACACGCATCAAGCAAATTTTCGGCGCCGTTGCCGGGAAGATCAAGACACGCTGCAAGGGGAGTCTCCACTTCTCAATCTCTTTACTTTGTTTTTGTCTTGCTTAGTTTTATTTACTACTTTGTTTGCTGCACTAAATCAAAATACAAAAAAATTAGTTGCTAGTTTTACTTTATTTGCTATCTTGTTTGCTATATCAAAAACACAAAACAATTAGTTACTTGCATTACTTTATCTAGTTTGCTTTATTTATTGTTGCTAAAATGGCCAACCCTGAAAATACTAAGTTGTGTGACTTCACAACCACAAATAATAATGATTTCTTATGCACACCTATTGCTCCACCTGCTACTACAGCAGAATTCTTTGAAATTAAACCTCGCTTTACTCGAATCTTGTTATGCGAGAGCAATTTTCCGGTGTTAGTTCGATGATGCTGCTGCCCATCTTAATAACTTTGTTGAACTATGTGAAATGCAAAAATATAAAGATGTAGATGGTGACATTATTAAATTAAAATTGTTCCCTTTCTCATTAAGAGGAAGAGCTAAAGATTGGTTGCTATCTCTGCCTAAGAATAGTATTGATTCATGGACTAAATGCAAGGATGCTTTTATTGGTAGATATTATCCCCCTGCTAAAATTATATCTTTGAGGAGTAGCATAATGAATTTTAAACAATTAGATACTGAACATGTTGCTCAAGCTTGGGAAAGAATGAAATCTCTGGTTAAAAATTGCCCAACCCATGGATCGACTACTTGGATGATCATCCAAACCTTCTATGCAGGACTAAATTTTTCTTCGCGGAATTTATTGGATTCAGCTGCTGGAGGTACCTTTATGTCCATCACTCTTGGTGAAGCAACAAAGCTTCTTGATAATATGATGATCAACTACTCTGAATGGCACACGGAAAGAGCTCTACAAGGTAAGAAGGTAAATTCGTCGAAGAAACCTCTTCCTTGAGTGATAAGATTGATGCTATTATGTCTATGCTTGTGAATGATAGGACTAATATTGATCCTAATAATGTTCCGTTAGCTTCATTGGTTGCACAAGAAGAACATGTTGATGTAAACTTCATTAAAAATAATAATTTCAACAACAATGCTTACCGGAATAATTCTAGTAACAACTATAGGCCATATCCTTATAATAATGGCAACGGCTATGGTAATTCTTATGGGAATTCTTACAACAATAATAGGAGTTCATCCCCTGGACTTGAAGCTATGCTTAAAGAATTTATTAGTACACAAACTGCTTTTAACAAATCTGTTGAAGAAAAGCTTGGGAAAATTGATATACTTGCTTCTAAAGTCGATAGTCTTGCTGCTGATGTTGATCTTTTGAAATCGAAAGTTTTGCCTAATGAAAATCATCATGATAAAATTGTTACTACAGCAAATGCCATCCAAGTTAGAATTAATGAGAATATAAGATTAATGGCTGAACTGCGTGCTAGGTGGGATAGAGAAGAAAATGAAAAACTAGCTAAAGAGAAGAATGTAGCTAAAGTTTGGACTATTACCACCACTAGTAATGCTAATGCTACACATGTTGCTGCACCTCCTACTATTAATAATAAAAGAATTGGTGTTAGCAATGATTCCACTTCTAATGCAAAGCGCGGAAACTGCACTGAAACTGCTAAAGCTGCTTAAACTGCTTGTGATAAAGCTGCTGAAATTTTTTCCAACATTGGGGATGATGATCCCATTGCTTTAGATTATAATGGTTTGAATTTTGATGATTGCCACATCTCTGAAGTTATAAAGTTCTTGCAAAAACTTGCTAAAAGTCCTAATGCTAGTGCTATAAATTTGGCTTTCACGCAACATATTACAAATGCTCTCATAAAAGCTAGAGAAGAGAAACTAGAGCGCGAAGCCTCTATTCCTAGAAAGCTAGAGGATGGTTGGGAGCCCATCATTAAGATGAAGGTTAAAGGTTTTGATTGTAATGCTTTATGTGATCTTGGTGCAAGTATTTCCGTTATGCCTAAGAAAATTTATAATATGCTTGACTTGCCACCGCTGAAAAATTGTTATTTGGATGTTAATCTTGCTGATCATTCTACAAAGAAACCTTTGGGGAAAATTGATAATATTCGCATTACCGTTAACAATAACCTTGTCCCCGTTGATTTTGTTGTCTTGGATATTGAATGCAATGCATCTTGTCCCATTATATTGGGAAGACCTTTTCTTCGAACTGTTGGTGCTATCATTGATATGAAGGAAGGTAATATAAAATATCAATTTCCTCTCAAGAAAGGTATGGAACACTTCCCTAGAAAGAGAATGAAGTTACCTTTTGATTCTATTATGAGAACAAATTATGATGTTGACACTTCGTCTCTTGATAATACTTGATACACACTTTCTGCGCCTAGCTGAAAGGCGTTAAAGAAAAACGCTTGTGGGAGACAACCCATGTTTTTACCTACAGTACTTTGTTTTATATTTGAGTCTTGGAAGTTGTTTACTACTGTAGCAACCTCTCCTTATCTTAGTTTAGTGTTTTGTTGTGCCAAGTAAAGTCTTTGATAGAAAAGTTCATACTAGATTTGGATTACTGCGCAGTTCCAGATTTCTTTGCTGTCACGAATCTGGGTCTACCTCCCTGTAGGTAGCTCAGAAAATTAAGCCAATTTACGTGCATGATCCTCAGATATGTACGCAACTTTCATTAAATTTGAGCATTTTCATTTGAGCAAGTCTGGTGGCCTAATAAAATTCGTCAATACGAACTGTTCTCTTTTGACAGATTCTGCCTTTTATTTCGCATTGCCTCTTTTGCTATGTTGGATGAATTTCTTTGATCCACTAATGTCCAGTAGCTTCATGCAATGTCCAGAAGTGTTAAGAATGATTGTGTCACCTCTGAATATGTTAATTTTTATTGTCACTAACCCTCTAATGAGTTGTTCTAAGTTTGGTGTGGAGGAAGTTTTCAAGGATCAAGAGAGGAGTATGATGCAACATGATCAAGGAGAGTGCAAGCTCTAAGCTTGGGGATGCCCCGGTGGTTCACCCCTGCATATATCAAGAAGACTCAAGCGTCTAAGCTTGTGGATGCCCAAGGCATCCCCTTCTTCATCGACAACATTATCGAGTTCCTCCCCTGAAACTATATTTTTATTCCATCACATCTTATGTGCTTTTCTTGGAGCGTCGGTTTGTTTTTGTTTTTTGTTTTGTTTGAATAAAATGGATCCTAGCATTCACTTTATGGGAGAGAGACACGCTCCGCTGTAGCATATGGACAATTATGTCCTTAGCTTCTACTCATAGTATTCATGGCGAAGTTTCTTCTTCGTTAAATTGTTATATGGTTGGAATTGGAAAATGATACATGTAGTAATTGCTATAAATGTCTTGGGTAATGTGATACTTGGCAATTGTTGTGCTCATGTTTAAGCTCTTGCATCATATGCTTTGCACCCATTAATGAAGAAATACATAGAGCATGCTAAAATTTGGTTTGCATATTTGGTTTCTCTAAGGTCTAGATAATTTCTAGTATTGAGTTTGAACAACAAGGAAGACGGTGTAGAGTCTTATAATGTTTTCAATATGTCTTTTATGTGAGTTTTGCTGCACCGGTTCATCCTTGTGTTTGTTTCAAATAACCTTGCTAGCCTAAACCTTGTATCGAGAGGGAATACTTCTCATGCATCCAAAATACTTGAGCCAACCATTATGCCATTTGTGTCCACCATACCTACCTACTACATGGTATTTTCCGCCATTCCAAAGTAAATTGCTTGAGTGCTACCTTTAAAATTCCATCATTCACCTTTGCAATATATAGCTCATGGGACAAATAGCTTAAAAACTATTGTCGTATTGAATATGTACTTATGCACTTTATCTCTTATTAAGTTGCTTGTTGTGCGATAACCATGTTCACTGGGGACGCCATCAACTATTCTTTGTTGAATTTCATGTGAGTTGCTATGCATGTTCGTCTTGTCGTAAGTAAGAGAGATCTACCACCTTATGGTTAAGCATGCATATTGTTAGAGAAGAACATTGGGCCGCTAACTAAAGCCATGATCCATGGTGGAAGTTTCAGTTTTGGACAAATATCCTCAATCTCATATGAGAAGAATTATTAATTGTTGTTACATGCTTATGCATAAAAGAGGAGTCCATTATCTGTTGTCTATGTTGTCCCGGTATGGATGTCTAAGTTGAGAATAATCAATAGCGAGAAATCCAATGCGAGCTTTCTCCTTAGACCTTTGTACAGGCGGCATAGAGGTACCCCTTGGTGACACTTGGTTAAAACATGTGCATTGTGATGATCCGGTAGTCCAAGCTAATTAGGACAAGGTGCGGGCACTATTAGTACACTATGCATGAGGCTTGCAACTTGTAAGATATAATTTACATGATACATATGCTTTATTACTACCGTTGACAAAATTGTTTCATGTTTTCAAAATCAAAGCTCTAGCACAAATATAGCAATCGATGCTTTTCCTCTATGGAGAACCATTCTTTTACTTTCAATGTTGAGTCAGTTCACCTATTTCTCTCCACCTCAAGAAGCAAACACTTGTGTGAACTGTGCATTGATTCCTACATACTTGCTTATTGCACTTATTATATTACTCTATGTTGACAATATCCATGAGATATACATGTTACAAGTTGAAAGCAACCGCTGAAACTTAATCTTCCTTTGTGTTGCTTCAATGCCTTTACTATAAATTATTGCTTTATGAGTTAACTCTTATGCAAGACTTATTGATGCTTGTCTTGAAGTGCTATTCATGAAAAGTCTTTGCTATATGATTCACTTGTTTACTCATGTCATATACATTGTTTTGATCGCTGCATTCACTACATATGCTTTACAAATAGTATGATCAAGGTTATGATGGCATGTCACTCCAGAAATTATCTGTGTTATCGTTTTACCTGCTCGGGACGAGCA